>NW_027368384.1:0-50314 GCF_046119375.1 Phyllobates terribilis | reverse complement strand
GCATTTGAATAGAAGAAATGAATATATTATTTTATTCTATTTTGAAGAAAAATGTTTCTTTATCATTTATATACAATTTATTGTGATATAATTTACTGTGATATAAGTCAAAGATAGATTTATATTCTTTCTTTATTGAGTGGAAATACCTAATAATTTCAAATATTCGGTTAGGTTGTGAATGATTCAATATAAAAAGATGCCTATTATCGAAAGAGGAAACACATCAGGTCTAAGTAAAATGTGAGATCATGTCATAATGCAGGTACACAAGAATTTAGAAAATAATGTCGGGTAAACCAGTTAAGCAAAATATTTTAAGAAATTAAGTTAAAAAAAATATAAAGCGAATAATATATAAAAATATATTTATCTAATATTTAGACAATTTTGAGTAAAACTTGTGATTAATTATTCGTATAATTTATAAACCACTCATATGACTACGTACATAGAATAGAGAAATGAAAAACATTATATGATGTCTTTCTAAAATACATTATAACTAAAAAATACTACATGTATATTATCCATCGACATACTGAAGGAAAGTTTACCTGTGTATATTGCATATAATTCTGGAATCCCGAACAATAGCCCTTGTGATGTTGTGATGGGTTTATAATGTATTTAAAGGTTTAGTTTCTTGAATAAGAAAACTTATTATGTATCTTTAGGATACACGTTGTAAAACACTATATAAATATGAACGTTGTTCAATGCATATATAATCACACTAATAAATAAAAGCATGTGCGAAGCACGGGCATTGATAGCCTGGTACACTATAAAGTTGGATATCCACCAAACACTAAGTACCTATTACTGACTACTATAGAGGATGATATTCTCAAAAACACTAAATAATCCATTCATTCACATTTAATACTCCTACACTTATATATTAAGTTTCCAAAATAAGGTAATTAAATTAAACTTTTAATACAAAATTATACCTTTAGTGACACAATCTATCTATATAATACTAAAGGAATAGGAAAAAACAACCTTAGAATCTCTCTCGCCACATGTCGCTCTCAGAATAAAAGTTGAAATTTCGGCACGTGTCAGTCTTAGAACGTCTGACTCATCAGCCACGTAGGACCATGTAATCAATTTAATTTCCATTTTTTTAATACTTCATAAATGTGTAAAAGGAGAGTTAATAATTTTGAAATAATTATACAAGGAAACTCTCTAAAATTATAAGATAAGATTTCCTCACAAAGAGAAACATCTAAAAAAACACTTATAATTTTCTAATCTTCCAAAAGAAGCATCCCTAAAATACATAATTGATTTAAGTAATCATGGAAAATGAAAAACTTTGATAGTATTTTCAAATTTTTAAAAATTGAGGTTTAGTTTTTGTCAAATTAAAAAATTCAATTAAACAAATTCGTAAATACATATCTAAAAACTATAATATATCAATAAAAAAAATTTTTAAAATACAAAACTACGATGAATCACGTGCATGACACGCGGATATAAACTAGTTACATTATATAAAATTGACTCAAAAGTACTTTTTTCCTAATAACTGTATTATATATATCCATAGTATACCTTAATTTTCATTTCCTAATTTCATATTTATATAATATATTTTCTAACTTATTTGTAAAAATATATTAATATTTAGAGTTAGGATCATTTGAATACAAGTCTAATCATGAGTACTCGTCACAACCATCCATCTCCTTCCATCCGACGGTCCGCGTTTCGCTATTCTTCACCAGCTTAATTTAAAATTCGAGGATGTTCTCGGCTTTTACCGTTCCGTTCCTAATTCTTATTCACGAATGGCGATGTTGTTCTCCCACCTTCGTTGGAGCTTCTTCGTTATTCATGGTGGACGCCTCCCTCATTCTTCGTTCTCCTTCTTCGTTCTCCTAATCCCTGTCTCTCCACCTTCTCCTTCTTCGTTCTTCCTTCTTCGTTGGAGCTTCTTCGCTGGAGCTTCTTTGTTCTCCTCAGATTGAATACGAATTGAACCTGTAATTAAATTCTGCAACAAAATGGATGTAGAATTGAAGTTGGAGTCAATATCCTATATGTTCGAGCATCTTACCTGCCTGAGAAACCTGTATGCGGACATTCATACGAGCCTGGTGAAAAGTAAGCAATTCAACATATTCTTATATCTTCTCATGTTCTCTGAAACTCTCTTTTCCAATGGTGAATTGCTAGTTTATGCCTGGATCTATATCTTCTCCATAGCGGCCCTGCATATCTCAGATCGAGTCTGGTGAAATGTAAGCAATTCAACAGATTCTTCTATCTTCCTTTTCTTGTGTTTAATTCTATTGATTATACTTAATCTAACTATAACATCGTTTTATTCAAAAGAAGAATACTTTGATTTTGGTAAAGCAAATTAGTTTGATTCCTTCTTTACTGCATTGTTACTTAGTTTGAATTTTGAAACCTGCTTTGTTTCCTCCTCTTTGTTGTTTCTAGCATCGCTTGATGGGCTAGACGGAAAACTAAAGCTCAGAAACATAAACTTCTATAATATTCCCCAAACAACTTAACAAAGATGCATCTGTCACTGTGGAAGCCAATTTCCCATTGTGCTTCTCTGATCATGGACAAGAAGAGCAGATCAAAGGAGGGTTCTAATATCCCCTATGAGGGTAAACGGAAGCCATCAATCCTTAAAAAGCTGCAAGAAAACCTCAGAGAAGCTTTAGAGGAAGCATCTGAAGATGGTTCACTTTATAAGTCCATTCAAGACATGGAGTCAGATTCATATCAAGATGAAGGTTTGGGAAGGTCAAGATCCCTTGCAAGGCTGCATGTTCAGAGGGAATTTCTCAGAGCAACAGCCATGGCTGCTGAACGCACCTTTGATTCAGAAACTTCCATTCCTGAACTTCTCGAGTCTTTCTCCAAGTTTCTGACTATGTATCCAAAATATCAATCTTCAGAGAAAATTGATCAGCTGAGAGAAGAGGAATATGCACATCTGTTGGACCCAATTCCCAAGATATGCCTTGATTACTGTGGGTTTGGATTGTTTTCTTATCTCCAAACACTTTATTATTGGGACACGTCGACTTTTAGTTTGTCTGAGATAACTGCTAATTTGAGTAACCATGCGTTATATGGAGGTGATGAGAAGGGGACTTATAAGAGAAAACTAATGTTGCGTTTGAGATAACCACGCGTTATATGGATGTGCTGGAGTTGTTGATGCTGCTGAATTTGTTGTTCCTGAGTCTGCTGAAGCAGATTGCTGAATCTGCTGAGGAATCTAATGTTACATTTGTTATTGTTGTTGCTGAATTTGTCTTTTCCCGAAGCATATGTTGTTTATTCTACTCTACGAACCAATTGTGAGTTGATGATATACGGTCTGGAATTATTATTAAGGATTCTGTATCATTATGCCACATGGGAATGTTATCAGAGGATGTAACTGGGTTTAGTGCTGGAAATTATCCCCTTAAGAATGGGCTCAATAAATCAGTACAGGAGATTGAAGCATTTAGTCTGCTCAAGGAGAAGTTGCTTGTTGATATTAAGAAAAGCTTTGATCGTGTTTCCAGCAAAGAAAATGAAACAGCAGAACTTAGTGCAAACCTCAGAACGTTTGAGTTCAAATTAACTGATCTTCAGCTACAAGATGAGTTATTGCTTGAGAGGTCTAATTACTTTGATTTTGAGCTTGCGATACTTGTGAAGGATTTGAACTACTGCAACTCAGAGCAGGAAAAGTTGCTCAATGACAATAAGGAAGCAACCATATCGCAGGAAGAAAATTTCATGAGAAATCTCTTAGCGAAAGAATTGGAATTGGTGATTGTGACTTCAGAGTTGCATCAATTGGCAGATGAAAAGGCTGATATGGAAACCAGTCAAATTGAGTGCTACGCAGTAATTGAGCATTTGAAAAAGGAATTTGTCAGTGTTAGTTTCACTTCAAACTTGATGCAATAGAATATGTTTGAAAGGGATGGTGAGGTTATCCAGCTATAGAAGAAGAAGTTGGAGAAGCTGATTTACACGTGAATCAAAGCTGTATTGATATAATCTTCTTGGATGTTATAAATATTGTTCTCGGAGAGGAACTAGTTTTGCAGAAAAAAAGAGATGCCTTCTCAAATGAGAAATTGGATTGTGAGCTTCGTGAAGCATTAGAATGTAGAGAAAAGCTGTCAGAGAATCTTCAAAGGGTAGAGAACGAGTATAAGAATGTGGATGATAAGTTAAAGATTATGGAAGGGGAATTTCAATCATCATATGGTCATTTGTCAGTTATTGATCAGCAAAAGAAAGACCTAGAAAATGAGTTGAAGATCAAAGATGAATAGCTCAGCAAGATGAACTCTGAAGTCATTTCTTCTCAAGAACAATACGCACTCCGGATACTGAGCTTCATGAAGCATTGGAATGTAGAGAAAAGCTGTCAGAGAATCTTCAAAGGGTTGAGAATGAGTATAAGAATGTGATTGATAGGTTAACTATTATGGAAGGGGAATTTCAATCATCGTGTGGTCATTTGTCGGTTATTGATCAACAAACGAAAGACCTAGAAATCTAATGTTGCATTGCAGCTTTGATCATCTGCCTAAATACATTTCGATGTAGATACAATTTCTTATTCTTTTTCTTTTTTCGTTTTGTTGGTTTATCTCAGCTTTGATCATATATCTCTTTGTTATATTCAGTATACTCGGAATTTACAAGACTGTAATCTGTAGTTCGTAATGCACAATTCTTTCGTATTTGTAGTTCGTAATGCACAATTCTTTTTGTATATTTGTAAGCAATTATTGTGTACATAATTCCTCGACCAAATACCGAGCAAAGCAACAATGTACGTAAGGTTTTTGAAGCTATATTTATGAACCTTCAATATAAATTTATAAACCTCATGACCGTGAAAAAAGATATTATGGACATTCAAAAGAAAACTCATGAACTTGAAGAGACGTGAATCTCCAATGGAATTTTATGAAAGAAAATCATGAACCACCAATACAAAATCCATGAACCTTCAATACAATTTTATGAACCTTCAGTATAATATTATGAACCTTCTATATAAACTGATGAACCTTATATATAAAATTTATGAACCTTTGATATAGGTTAATGAACCTCAAATATAAAACAACAAAAATTCTTATAGACTTTAAAAACTCATAATTTTTTAAATAGGTGAGTGAACTTATAAGAGAATACTAATGTTCTTACTAACAAAATAAACGACCGTGAAAGAAATTCATGAACCTTTAAAAGAAATTCATGAACCGCAAATATAAATTTCTAAACCTTTAAAAGAAATTCATGTACCGCCAATATAAATTTATGAACCTTTAATAGAAATTTATGTACCGCCAATATAAATTTCTGAACCTTTAATAGAAATTTATGTACTGCCAATATAAATTTCTGAACCATATAAAGCTCGTATCCCATAACAAAATTCAAAAAGAGTTGCAAAATATCATGAATTTGAAAATAGGTGAGTGATGGTATAATTTTATGAATCTGTAATACAATTTTATGAACCTTCAATAAAAATTTACTTACTGTGTTAGACATCCGAAAGGAACCCATAAACTTGAAAACATATGAACCTTTAATACAATTTCATGAACCTTCAATATAATTTTATGAACCTTCAATACAGTTTTATGAACCTTCAATTTATATTCATGAATTCTGAAAGAGTTGTATTACAATTGAAAAATCACGGACAAAAAAAAGACATGAACTTCCAATAAATTCAACGCCACCAAGCCAACTCGGTTTGTTGTTATACAATTGAACTTTTTTATATTTAACCTTCATTAATTCAGGATAAACAAAATTTGCTTAATGTGTTAGCTCCATTTGAGTGTGTAAGGTTGGGCACAATCGTTATAAATGACATAACTTTTGATTCGATGATCCATTTAAGTATTATGAGTAGTTGTTTCGAAGGTCTCGGTCCGAAACACGATATGAGCGTCTTTAGGGTATGCATAGGTTAACAAAAATCACATAATCTGTGCATATGTAGCGGACTTTACGCGTACCTTGCGTTCAAACAAGCATAACTCTCGCACCAGTTGTTGGAATTAGGCGTATAATATACGGAAAAAAGGTCTCTGAAAGAGCTATACGACCCTAGCCTGAAGGAGCCACCCATTTCCTTTTCTCCAAAAACAGACGTTGTCCCCTCCAAATATCACTTTAAAGTCCGGACAACACATAAAAACATCGATTTTCACTTTAAAGTTCGGACAACACATAAATTAGCCATGTAGCCGTTCGTCATTAAATGCTTAATTTAATAAAAACACATCGTTTTAGTTTAGCGATGGATTTAGGCAATCTGTCACTATATTTCAGAAATATGAAAAGGTGGGTGATTTAAATTTTTTGAACCTTCAATATAAATTCATGAACCTTATATATAGAATTTATGAACCTTTAATAGAAATTTATTTACCGCTAATATAAATTTATGAACCTTTAATAGAATTTATGTACCATCAATATAGATTTATGAACCTTTAATAGAAATTTATGTACCGCCAATATAAATTTATAAACCTTTCATAAAAAATTATGTATCGTCCATATAAAATTTATGAACCTAAAATATAAAGCTCGTAACCCATAATAAAATTCTAAAAGAGTTACAATAAAAACTCATGAACTTACTATAGGAAATTCATGCACCTGAAAATAAAATTATCAAGCTCCAATGAATTTATGAATAGACGTGAGCCTTCAATGAATTTTATTAAAGAAAATTTATCAACCTTCAATATAAATTTGTGAACTTTTAATACAAATTTATGAACCTTCAATACAAATTTATGAACCCTTGATTTAATTTTATGAACCTTAAATAGAAATCTCATGACCCACAACAAAAATTCATAAACTTCTAATTAGGCGTGTAAGTCCATAAAAAAACTCACGAACCTGAAAAAAATTTACTAGACAACCAAAATAAAATTCATAATAAAAAAGACGCAAACTGCAAACCTTCATCTAAATGTTGTGAAAAAAATTTATGAACCTTCAATATAAAAATTATTAACCTAGAAAACAAATTTATGAACCCTCAATATAAATTTATGAATCTTATGGAAAAATCATAACCCACAATAATAAAAAATATAGTAAGTCTAGAAATTTATGTTGCAAGTTCAGAATTCTTTTCACTTAAGTTCGTGGATTTTTCTGTATATTTATGATTTTTTTCCTTGTAGTTCGTGATTTTTTATTTCTAAATTATGAATATTTTATGGGAAAGTAAGAACCTTTTTTGATTAACCAAGGAATAAGCTTCTTCTATAACAAATATATGAGTTCTTACACTTAAAAACACATTTATGTGTCATGTCAATTTATTTTACCTGACATGATCCTACAACATAGCAATACAACCCGAAATTGCACAACAAAAACACAATCAACAGTACTAAAAATTGATCAAATTGTACCACCAACAACAAAAGATCTGAACTTTATAAGTCAGTAAAGCCAAGACCATATAAAAAGAACAAAAACATATAAAGAAACATCAAGCCAACCTTACACCATGATCTAAGCAGACTTAACAAAGAGACTGTCCACAACTTTCCCCATATTGGAGATAGTATCTAGTGTGGAGATAGTATCCAACTCTATTATCTTCAAGCACATTGAAAGCCTCAAAGGCCTCAAAGAAATAGTTATAGCCAGTCTTGTAATCCTTCTTTTCTGCATGAAGAATACCACTTTGAAGATCGATTTTCCCCTACTGAGATGGCAACACGTAGATCGCCTTAGCTGATGTCTTGCTGCAGTTAATTAAGCCTTTGCTTTGGGTAGGTTTCGTAGAGAGAAATGGAGTTTACTCTCTAACAGCTCAATGTCAACCAGAAGAAGGTTATGTTGATAGCTCTATATATGATTCTATCTCAAAAAGTGGAAAGACTTTAAATAAACCTATTGGGATAGAGAAGAAAAAGGTACATGCCTTAAATGATAAGGAGTTAAAGCTAGAATTATTTCCAAACTTGAGAAAACATATCAAATGATTTACTTGTTGAAGTTTTGGTCTCATGTAAATTTTCCAGTTCATCAAACACCAACAAGGATAAGTTTGAGCAGAATGGTGCGGATAAAAAGGGAAAAGAAGATAGAGGAGGGCATTCTAATATTCAACAATGTTCAGGCACTCCCTACAATTTTATACTCAAACTGAATCAGGCCAAGGATAAGTAGTGTCACCCAACCGTTTGATATGAGACCAATATCTTATTCACATGTTCCTTCTAAAGTAACCTAAAAGAATGAAGTAATTGCAAGAGGAACATCACTTACTTGTAGGTTCATTTCATCAAGAATGTGTCACCCAACCGTTTGATATGAGACATACTTACTTAGTTTCTCACTCATGCATTTCACCATACAGGTTGCTGCATGAAAGATGTACTGAAACTAGAAAATCTTCAATAATCACCAAAAAGAAGAGCTAATAAATCAGGTTTCAATCAACACAATCATGAAAAATAGAAGGAAAGAGACACTCCAAATTGGAAAAGCAAACTACTAAGCAAACAACAGATATTAGTACAAAAATAAATCTACTTCATGCTCAACAAACAACAGATCTCAGCAAGCAACTGATCGACTTAGTACTCAAATCTCGAAAATCAATAGCTAGAGTATCACATAATTCAAAATCCCTACTGCAACTCTAAAATCAAGTTAAACATCGAACGTAAAATTGTCGGAAAGAGAGAGACAGATTACCCAATAAGCCAAAAGATCGAATGTCTTCTACTCCTTGATAATAGACAGTGAATTGTGTGGACGTTGTTGAAGAGGACAAAGATCGCCGACTCCGACTTCATTGAGCAACCTTCAGTGATGAGCGAACGCGCTTCCATGGGAGCAGGATGAAAGTGCCTCGAAGATGGATAAAGGGAAGAGAGAACCAGAAAAAACCTAATTTTGAAAGGTAAGAGATAAGTCAGGGTAAAATAGGAAATTCAGTAATTATTTTATAAAATTTACAAAAGTACCATTAATGATAGAGTTAATGCGCGCTTTGTAGGTTTTATTTTTTATTTTTTATGATTTTTTTCTTAATCGTTGATCGTTCCGATCCGACGGTTAAGATCCCTACTCACCTACTCATTATACTACTTGTACTCACTAAAACCACCCTCTTAATATTTATTAATCGACTGTGAAATAAATTTATTCTTTGAAGGAATTTTATTCATAGAAATCAATTATATTTTTTATGAGCTTGAAAAAGAGTCTTATTAATGGGCAAATAATTCTTTGAATGAATTTAATTCATAGACATTAGTCACAAATTTATGAGTTTGAATACGAGTCTTATTAATGTGCATAAAATTCTCTTACCGAAATATTTTTGCATAAACTTACAGTTCAAGCATTGGGAATATATGCTATAATATTTACTACTATTTACTACTCTTGACCTCGTGGGAAGCACGAGAGAGTTCTAAAAAACAATAAATGTCTCCTAATAGTTGTCAATGACTTTACTCTTATATGCAATTAAGGATTTTCTATATATCATAATTTAATTATAAATTTTGATAATCTTGATCACTCTATGATATATAAAATTCACAAATCTCAAAATCTAAACCAATATTTTCACTCTTATATGCAATTAAGAATTTCCTTTGTTGAAGCGTAATTATATTGGATTTTAGAGTTCTTATTATAGTCCAACTAAAATTATGTTTCCTATATACCATAATTAAATTATAAATTTTGTTAATATTGATCAACCATTAATCTATAAATTTATAAATCTCACAACCTTCTACGATAAAAGATTAAAATATCTATAAAGATATAAAGAAATAGTTCTGTGTAATATAATATAGAAAAGATGTATTAATCATACACTAAACATCAAATTTTTATCTATATTCAGCTTTCACTATAGCCCGTACAAAGCACGAGCCACAATAAAGTTGGGTGTTGAAAAAACACTAAATTTCCATTTAATGACTAATAATCAATTTAAAAAATACTGATAATCAAAATCGGAGTAAAGAATATAAATCAACATATATCATTTAGTACCTACGTTTAATTTGTTTTAGGAATACAAATATGTAAATGTTATATATTGTCGAACAAAGGGGCCCTGCGAAGCACCACAAACAGTGATAATCATAATCAATTAGAAGTAATATAAACAGACGTTTATAATATTAGAATTAAACCTATTTAATATTAATTGCATATAAATTAGAATAAGAGAAATATAAGCTCACCATATAAGTTAAAATATTAACATACATAAGGCACGTGTGAAGCACGAGTAACAAGATTATAGTCTAGTAATTGTAAGTTTTATGTTTGTGTAGCAACCTACTTATAGATAGCCTTGCTTTTTATCCATATGTATGACATGCCACTGATGTAGATTGTCGACTTCACTTGCACTCGAATTTCAACATTGGCTTTGCATTTACTTGAGGTGAAAGGATTTTTCATTACACGTGTATAATGAAAACCTAAGGGCCTTGGTGTGGGTTTGACGAGGGATAGGATCGAGATAAAAAGCGAGTGTAACAAGATATATATGTGAATATTACACTTACTCTATAATCAATGAACAAAAGCTATAAAGCTAGTATCCAAAGACTAGCTCTCAACAAAGCGAGTATAGATATGAGTGATTTGCTTGTTGAGAACCTTTATAGAGTAGCTATTAATCGACTAGCTCTTAGAGAAGAGTAGCTTGATTGACTAGCTTTAGTGTTTAAGATATGAGGAAGTTAAAAACACTTTTAAGCGAGTCTTTTTCCCTTAAGTAAGCACAGCGTGCTAGAAAGCGAGTGTGCTATAAATGCGGAATAACAAGGGAAAATCCACAATATGAATCTTAGATTGTTAGATGAAAGATTCAGCTCAATATGCACATAGAGACTTGGTAAGGTGAGAACCCTTGGTAATAATACATGTCCGGGATGACACTCACCAATTATATTGAATATAATGAACAAAGAATTACAAGACCTTATAACTCTCTACTCACTACACTTGCGTTCAGATCCTTACAATGTTTATTGCTCTCAAGTAGTATAGACGACACTTGCTCCCTCATAGATCACTAACTATGTCCCAAACACTCAGCCTTACTAACCTCCCAGCTTTCAGTCTTGTTGCATCCTCCAAGACACTCAATGTACTAACTCCCAGGATTTCCTGATCCTGTTGTGTTTGTGCTAGGTAGACTTTCTCTCCCTCTTGAGGTTTCCCAAGCTCGTGCAAATGCATACAGCTATTACAACTACTTATAGAAATCCTAAACTTATTCCCCAAGTTAGAAAACTCTATACAATATTGTAATAAAGGATATTGCCACCTTGGCAATCCGTGTGACTACTCTCCATTCAGCTCCTCCACGTATTTCTCCTTTTTCTTGAGAAACAAACTTGTAACAAACTCTGCCACGCTGGCGATCCTCTCCACACCACTCCGCTTCAACTCGCCCACGCTGGCAATCCACGCTCCTCACTCTCCATAGGTAGAAACACATTTGCCTATCCTGAGTTTCACGTCTTTCCCATCATCTGGCACGAATACTCTACACGTTGGTGCAACATAAGCCACCTGGGTAGATTCCCGTCACTTCATTTCTTCATCGTTGAAGCACTGGATACACTAGCCGGCAACGACTCTCTTCATCTCCCCGCTAGTCCTTTGCCTTCAACTCTTCTTCACGTCCTCACTCTTGAATTGTGATTCTTCAACTTAGAGTTGGTTGAGTCCGCCTTTGCAATATCTACTATCTTTGCAAGGCTCAAAGCTAGTCTCTAGCTTGTTCGCTTGGTCAAAGTGACTCTCTTGGCTTCTTAAGCTACTCCTTTAAAGCTTAGAGAAAACAAGATAGATCAAAAGTAGTATTTATCATCATCAAAAAAAAGGAGAGATTAATCTGAGCAAGCTCAAACTAACAATTTACCCCTTTTGATGATAAAAAACACTTAAACAATGTAAGCACATCTATTTCAAAACATACTCAGTTAAGCTATAAGATATACAATGAAACTTACACTGATACTCGAAAGATTGACCAAATCTGCTTAAAATCTTGCTCAGGACACTTAGCAAGTGTACCTTTATTCCCCCCTAGACCAAGACGGTCTAACTTCTTTCCAATTAGTTGAATAGATTTACCTATTTTTCTTCCCCCTTTTGATATCATCAAATATGAAATATAACGTATGCAAAGGGAACTAATAATGGAAAGGAAACTAGCTTAACTCAATTAAGCAAACAAATCAGGACATTCGGCACAATAAAGTAAGGTGTAACCAAGTAGACCAGCGAGAGATTATAGAAACAAAACGCACACTGTCTATCATTAAACCTTACACCTTTATAGCTGGGGGGTCCTAGGAAAACTAGTTAAACTTAAGCAAGCAAAAAAACACAGTGAGAAGCAAAATAAAACACAAACAAAACACCTTAAGCATCACGCTTTCTGGTAAGAGCAACTAGGGTCTGAAGGATGTTGCTTTCCTCTTCTTGTTTGTCGGTTAAGAGCTGGATTTGTGCTTGAAGCTCAACTAAATGTTTCTCGAGTGTGGTGTGTAGAGACTGAATTGCAGAGAAAATACTGGCATAAGACTCGCTAGCAGCGGGTGTGATGATCTCTCTAGACTGAGTTCTGGACGAGCTGGCGGCAATGACTTGGCAGGCTTAGATACAAGCTCGGTCACCTTTTACATAGTAAGAATGTCGTTGAATCTGGTATCTGATGTTAGCTTGTACAGACCTTCGTTCTTCAACATTTCAGGCAATTATATGTGGAAAAGGGAGAGGACTGTCGTTGTGAGCGTGAGATAAGATCATGTCAGTGAACATGATCTGAGCTGTGTTGATGAGCTCTCCACGAAGGCACTGTGCCATGATACAACAGTCTGAGATCGTCACTTGATCCATTGCGAGGAGTAATATTCTTGATAATGAAGTAGTGGAGGAGTCGCTTCGACGCTGACAAATATTCTGCTTTCAGAGTCGCTGGCACACTCTCCCCAAACACAGTCCCCTTGATCGCACTTGAGCCACTTGGATAATTCTTATTGTAGACGCGCCCAAAACCAATGAGCGAGCTATCAGGTCCGGTTTCCTGACCAATCGCTCTCGCCAGATCTTTCACCTTGAAACTCTCTTCAACATCATTGCGCCACATAAATGTGATCATGGAGTACTCGCCAGATGTTGAGGAGGAAGCGGTGAAGCGCGAGTAGAACTGTCTCACCAGATCAAGATCCGCTTTGCTAACTTCCATTTCCAATTTGTCTAAATTCTGGAGCTTAAGCAGGTATCTGAACTTATTTGACCCTGGCGCATCTTCAATGGCTTGTAGAATCTCTAGCGGCACGATCAACGGGGCTAGAATTTCTTGACTTTCTTAGGTGGTGTCGACTCAACACTTTCTTCCTCAGAGAGCAACTCTTCTTCTTCTATCTCCTCTAACTTTCACTTCCTAGCAGCTTTAGACGCACTTTTAACGTCTTTTATCAGTTGGTGCTGCTCTGGGACGAATGCCTCATCATCTTCATCTTGGAATGAAGAGGCAAGAGAGAAACAAGTCTTAGAGGAGGAAGCATGTAAAGAAGCTGTACTAGGAGTTTTAGTCGGAGTAGTAAATACCTCAGACCTAATATTCTCAACCTCTGAAAGTACCTTTGAGACTGTGGCTACTGGATCTATCACTGGCACAATCTCTTTGCCTGAGCAATCACCGGGCTCAATATATGTGATAGCAGCTTCATGTTCACCAGTCTCTAGAGTCGCTGAATCATGTCGATCTTCTTTCTCTAGAGAAGGTGACAAGGGCGGTGATGGCGAAGGAGTTGCTACCTTCTTAGGGATCACTAACGACTCTTGAGAAGCACGAGAGGCCAAATGTTGGTGTTGCACTATCACTTCAACATCCTCTTTTCTCATTTTGGAAAGTTCTTCAAGTAGTTGTTCCTTTGAGAGACCGGCGAGGGGTGATTTATCAGCCAGATTTTGGAATTGAGGAGTTTGGGTAATGAGGAATGTGTTTTGGCCTTTTGAGAGGCTAATTTGCACGAAAGCAAGTGTAGCGGGATAGATTTGAGCAATAGTACGGAGAGAGAGAATATGTTAAGCACGGTAAAATTGTATTGAAGTGTATACCAGTGCTTAAATAGACTCCCTTTCCTTCTCTTCTAAGCTTTATATCAAATCTGAGATCTCGCAATGACACGCTGTAACGGCTATACTGGCAATGGCTATTTCACAACGGCTAGATTCACTGAGTTGCGCAACGGCTACATGTAGACTTGCTTTTTCTGGATGAAATTTATGCATGACAAGTGGCACTACAAGAGACTCGTTGGAGCAACCACAGATAACGTGTTGGCAGCTACTATGATGAGTTGTGAAGTCTACGTGTGGCTTTTCCGAATCCATTTAGACTGGATCACTAAGCCACGTAGCCTTTCCAAATCTATTTATACTAGATCACAGGGCTACATGTCTAGACCTCACATGTTGAAGCCGTAGTTGAATGCCTTCCTTATTAAGCAAACCTTTTGTGCTAAGAAAACCCGGATAGCGACTCATACTTCCTAGAAGCGACTCTTACCCAACGCTTGATCATGCTTAGGAGTGTAAATCAAGTGTATATATGCACCCAATGTGACATTTAAGCATGCAAAAGATTAACATGAAATGCACATTTCAAAACATGGGACATAACACACTCACACTCAATTTTAATGAATATATAACGTATGTGCATGATATGGGTAGCTGGCTTTTACACAAAAATGACTAATTCCTTTGTGGAGTTTAATCATGTTTAAGGAAGCGTTACGTTAACGTTAGGCTAGGGACATCGTAGGAATGGATCATTTCTTAGGCTTGTAATAGGCAAGAAGGCGATCACCATTCTCTATTTGTGGCACATAGAGCATGCAATTTCTCAAGACTATAATAAATAGCTTTCATACAATATACTGCCTTAGCTAGATTGGCTTGTGTAAAGATAAGCATGAAAATCAAACAAGCAAGCAAGCAACACAATCCAACTAAAGTTCCCGAAGTAGAATTATAAAGCATAATTCATAGTCAAAGTATAGAGGAACTTACAGTGCATCTCTTGTTCTTCTAATAAGGTAAGAAGGAAAACCAAAGAGGCTAAAAGGTTATACAGATATCCAAGTAAAGTGCCCTTAGAGAAATGACTTGCAGCTTTGGCTCTTCTGGAAGTATTAGTTATAGTTCAGCGAGTGTAGAAATAGAGTCACTTGAGTCTTCAAAGACTCGCTTGAACTTTTTGAGTCTCGCTTTGAGCTAATAGATGTAGCTTTATAATCAATTCAGACTCGTTGTGCCAGAGGCTAATACTTTACCACATGATATACATCTCTTGTATGATAAGAGTGAAAGAGATGTTGATTAGCACACGCTTGATTTTGTCAATATAGCACTGAAGGAGATAGCAAGACTCCTTCTCTTGTTAAGGATGAGAGTAGCTTTAGATAATCCATTTGCATTCTATTCTCCACCCTTTCCTACAAAATCAAATCAAGCAGTGTGTTCCCAATGAAGTATTGACTTCGTAGGAATGTTAGCACTAGCGATTCCAGAGACTAGAAGGTAGAACTTTCATCTTCACAATTCTAGGAACTCGCTTTGAGTAGTCATCATGACAAAGACATGGCACATGATGAGTTTTATATATGTGAGGCATAGGTAATACTCGCTACGTTCCTACTTGTTTGTATTTAGCTTGTAAGGGCTTCGTACGAGCAGGTAGAGTCTTAGATGACTCGCTCGAAGCAAGCTTGTCTATCTTAAGACTCGCTTGAATGAGTGTATCCTCTGATATAGTCGTAACAGACTTAGAGGAAACAACATCACTCAAATCAAGCTTGTCCTCAGATTGACTCGCTTGATCGAGTATACGCATAGATATAGAGAGTGAGGGTGTAGGAGGGATAGCTAGTATAGGTTTTGGGACAAGAACACTTACCTCAACTTCAGGTATAGGCACTGGCTCTGGAATAGGTTGAGCGACTGTGAAGCAATTATCAGGATCTTCACCAATGTCGACTTCATCATCATATTCGCCCCATAGAGTGACAAAGGCCTTCCTAGGAGGTATTTCAGATCCACCTTCTTCTTTATTCGGATCTACCCTTTCACTTGGACAATCTCTAGAGAGATGTCCTCTACCTGAGCACTTATAGCACGTTATGTTCTTGAGGCTGAATGGCTTGGTGTCCTTTGGATCTCTGTGGTAATCTTTTCCCCCCTTGGTAGTTATACCAAATTTCTTCTTAAAGAACCTTTTGACTAGTTTGGTCATCATCGCCACTTCTTGGTCTTCTGCATTCTCGGACTCATCATTGTCCTCGACCTTTTGAAGCACGCGAGTGAGCTTGAGAGCAACTCCTTGGGATTATCTAGATGCTATTGACTCCTTTTGATCTTCAGCTTCTTGCACTCTTAATTTACCAGCAAGTACATATACATGCATAGCTTTCGTTTCTTTAGTCATTATCATTATTCGTTTAGTTGTGTCGAATTTAGAATTAATACCATGGATGAAAGCGAGTGCAAGTTCCCAGGGATCTACCTTGAGTCCCGTGAAGGACATCTTATCACATAATACTTGGAACCGGGAATGATAATATGAGACAGACTCACTTTCTCCAATCTTAAACGAATGGAAGTCCCTTTGGAGCTGAAATCGATGATTTTTCTTCATATCCTCGCTTCCGCTGTGCATATCAATGATGGCTTCCCACATGAGCTTGAAAGTGGATAGAGACATGATCTTGTCGATGTCCTTTCAAGAGAGAGTGTTGATGATGAGTTGCTTTGCTTTGGCATTCTTCTCGAGCTTAGCATACTCAGTTGGTCCCCATTTGTAAGTGTCGGTTTCTTCTTTGCGCCTTTCTTCACCTTTCTCTATGATCCTCCAACATTGATAGTTAGTTTGTTGGATGTAGCTCTTAGTCATTGTGAGCCACCATTCTAGTTCACCCTCAGCTAAGATATGTGGCTTAGCTAAATAGATCCCTAGGTGGAATGATTGTTTTTCATTGCCCGTGACTACAAACTATAGAGTAGGAATCAATCTGTGCAAGATTAAGCAACATGTGCTCTGATATCAATTATGGGTTTGACGATTGGTAGAATCGAGATAAAAAACAAGTGTAACAAGATATATATGTGAATGTTACACTTACTCTATAATCAATGAACAAAAGCTATAGAGCTCGTATCCAAAGACTAGCTCTCAACAAAGCGAGTATAGATATGAGTGATTCGCTTGTTAAGAACATTTATAGAGTAGCTTTGAAATGACTATCTCTTAGAGAAGAGTAGCTCGATTGACTAGCTTTAGTGTTTAAGATATGTGGAAGTTAAAAACACTTTTAAACGAGTCTTTTTCCCTTAAGTAAGCACAGCGCGCTAGAAAGCGAGTATGCTATAAATGCGGAATAACAAGGGAAAAACCACAATATGAATCTTAGATTTTTAGATGAAAGATTCAGCTCAATATGCACAAAGAGACTTAGTAAGGTGAGAACCCTTGGCAATAATACATGTCCGGGATGAAACTCACCAATTATATTGAATATAACGAACAAAGAATTACAAGGCCTTATAACTCTCTACTCACTACACTCCCGTTCAGCTCACTTACAATGTTTATTGCTCTCAAGTTATATAGACAACACACGCTCCCTCATAGATCACCAACTATGCCCCAAACACTCAACCTTAATAACCTCCCAGCTTTCAGTCATGTTGCATCCCTCCAAGACACTCAACATACTAACTCCCAGGATTTCCTGATCCTATTGTGTTTGTGCTAGCTAGACTTTCTCTCCCTCTCGAGGTTTCCCAAGCTCGTGCGAATGCATACAACTATTACAACTATTTATAGAAATCCTAAAATATTCCCCAAGTTAGAAAACTCTATACAATATTGTAATAAAGGAGATTGCCACCTTGGCGATCCGTGTGACTATTCTCCATGCAGCTCCTCCACAAATTTCTCCTTTTTCTTGAGCAACAAACTTGTAACAAACTCTGCCACGCTGGCGATCCGTTCCACACCACTCCACTTCAACTCGTCCACGTTGGTGATCCACACTCCTCACTCTCCATAGGTAGAAACAAATTCGCCTATCCTGAGCTTCACATCTTTCCCATCAATTGGCATGAATACTCTACACGCTGGTGCAGCATAAGCCACTTGGGCAGATTTCCTTCACTTCATTTCTTCATCGTTGAAGCACTGGATACACTAGCCGACAACAACTCTCTTTGTCTCTCCTCTAGTTATTGGCCTTCAACTCTTCTTCATATCTTCACTCTTGAATTGTGATTCTTCAACTTAGAATTGGTTGAGACTGCCTTTGCAATATCTGCAATCTTCGCAAGACTCAAAGCTAGTCTCTAGCTTGTTCGCTTGGTCAAAGCGACTCTCTTGGTTTCTTAAGCTACTCCTGCAAAGCTTAGAGAACACAAGATTAATCAAATATAGTGTTTATAATCATCAAAACAAAAAGAATTATTAGTCTGAGCAAGCTCAAACTAACACTTGGAAGTGTGTTGGGCCGGCCGACCTCATCAAGCAACACGCCTATGTCCGAAAATACTTCTTGGGCATGTTTGGCCTTCATACCTTGGCTCGCACGTGCATGTGGGGGAGTTGGACGCCTATGTCAGGAGGGTTGATTTCACCCTATTTTTAAAAATGCCTAAAGTGCCCAAGTACACCATATATCGTGCTACTTTAGCACTCCTAACTTGAGTGTGCTGTTATATAAAATATTACACATTTTGTAAGATAACCTCGCATAATAATGATATTTTCATGCACAATCATTAAGAAATCATGCACAGTTAATAAGAAAACCTTGTAAAATGATAAAATTTTGATGCACTTCTACAACCATGGTTGTCAGGATCAAGATCCTACTTTGTATCTGAGAAAGGGTAGGATCGGATCGTAAGATTGTAAGATCCTACAATTTCATAATATTGAACGATTGAAATGATAATATATGACTATGATATGTCTTTTTATGAAATAATGTCAAAAATACCATTTTTTGATCATATAAGATCTGTATTATAGTCATGCATAGTTAAAACGATTGTACGAGGATTAATCTAAAGTTCAAAATTTTCCAAAATCAAGAAAGTTATGAAAAGTTGTACATTGTAGTTTTACTTCAGTTTAAGGTTTGCAATACGAATACCAAATCGTTGGTCCAATGGGGCGTAAATGATTTCTCTTCTCTGTATGCACTTAAATAGTATTAAAAAATAAATTTAGGTAAAAAATTCAAATATAGAAGCTATTAAGTTCAAAAATTCACTTAAATGAAGGATAATCCGCAACTAGGAATAGCATCGTAGGATCTTACAATCCTACATGTCTGAACCTGTACGATCCTGACATAGGTTCGATCCTACATGGGATCGGTGTCGTTTTGTAAACTTTGGACTATAGGGTCGTACGATGCGGATCGCAATCCTAAAAAAATGTCTACAACTTAATAAGAAAACCTCGCCCACATATATGAAACTATTGCAGAATCACTACTACAAAAAGAGTCAAATACACCATAGCAAATATCTCGGGCTTGTTTTACACGAGATATAAAGCTGAAAATAATTAACCACATATCATATACACCATACGTGGAAATAGTCCGTGATATATAGGTAATCAAATATCACGGACGTGTATTACTCGAGATATAAAGGTGGATTTTTTTAAAATCAATCTAATACCTCATATATGTATGAATTGAAATACACCATTTCCATTATCATGAGATATAAAGCTTCCTCATATACACCACACTTGGGCATGATCCGTGGCATATAAGGCCATCCATTTTTAGGAGATGAAATACCTCATCAATGGGTCGTGATATATTTGCACATTTAATGGGCCGTGGTATATAAGAGACAGTGGGTCGTGGTATATCTGCAAATTCATTACCCGCCTGCTTCAAAATTTTCACATTGCAAGCGCGCTTCCTCCATATGACATATGAAATGAAATACCTCATACTCGGTCAAGGTATATAATAGGTATTGGGCCGAGGTATATAATCTAGGCCGCCCGCTTCCAAATTTTCACATTATTCCCCGCCCGCGCCTCTGTTTCAATTTTTTCCCGCCCGCTTAATTGTCGTCCGCACCCTCTCTCACAATCTCTTTCTTTCTCTCTTTCGTTCTTCCTCGATCTCAACTTTAATTTTGCAAGCTCCTGTTTTGTTCTTTTCTCAGCCGCCAGTGTCCAACCCTATCTCATCTCCACCGATGAGCGCTCTTCTTCGTGAGCGCTACAGTTCGTTTCCACCAGCAAGTGATTCCTTTCTGGTTGTTCATCTCCACCGACGATCGGCTTTTATTTCAATGTTCGTCTCCACCGACGCTTGACTTCCTTCTCATTGTTCTCCTCCACCGATGCTCGGGGTTCCGTTCTCCCTGTTCGTCTTTGGCCGCTGATTCTCATTTTCGTCTCCACCGGCGGTGTTCGGCGACCTTTCTCCTTGTTCGTTTCCAGCGCGGCGCTCAGCTTCCTTTCTCCCTGTTCGTCTTCAGCCACTGTCAAGGTTTAGGTAAGGTTCTGAATTGATGGTGGCATCTAATTTTTTGGCAACTAATTACTTGCTTTTGATATTGAGGTTCACATTAATATTGTAGTAATTTTTATTGGCATCTGAATTCTTGGCATCTGCATTGTTGTTCTTTTGTTGGCATTTGAATTGTTGGCATTATCATAGTCTGAAAAATTGTTGACATCTTTGTGTTTGACCCTCGGTACCCGGTCAGTACTGATTTTGTATGCCAACAATTCAGATTTTTGATGGGAGTGTTTCTGGCAAAAACATCTGTTGACATTGAGCCCAAACGAATCAGGCTGAAATCAAACAGTTACAATGTGCGATTCTAGTTTTCAATGTGCGATTTGTTAGTTCCCTGCTAGTCTTAGCTTTATTTTCTCCATTGCCATCATCACATTTCCAGTCGCGGCCCTACAAATCATAACACCCGTCACTAATTGCACTTTGCAATATTTGGTTGGTTTATAGGATATTGACCACTCAATCCCACTATCCCTCCAGAATCCGTGTGTTAATCATGTGCAATTTCCAAAACCTTTTCACGTTGAGATTTTTATGAATTTTCGGGGATTTTTCTACTTGGAACGCGTCTATGGTAACTTGAATCTGTTCTCCTCTCTTGAATTTCTGATAGTTTGGTGGCGTTAATCGAATCTGGAATTGCCTG
The DNA here is from genome assembly GCF_046119375.1 of Phyllobates terribilis. NCBI lineage: Eukaryota > Metazoa > Chordata > Amphibia > Anura > Dendrobatidae > Phyllobates > Phyllobates terribilis. The sequence continues at coordinate 28,999 of NW_027368384.1, read as the reverse complement.
GTACGCCAATTTTAGCGGTTCTCATTGATTGAATTGCATTCCTGTTTGCTTGTTTCACTTTGCTTGTTTCACTTTGCAAGAAGCCTCATGGATTGAATTGCATTTCTGATAGTTTGTGATTCCTTTCTTGTATACTTGTTCATTAGATTTAGTTTCTTTAGCTGTGATGTTCTCAAGCCTGTGTAATGTCCATTTCACCTAGGGTTCTTTGGCAGCGAAGAATTCAAACTCAGACGATGAATCTGTGCTTATAGAGTGCAGAGATGTGTGTAAATCCTTTGGAGAGAAGCACATATTGGGAGGTGTAAGCTTTAAGGTCAGGCTTGTATCCCTTTTGAATAAATACATGTAAATGTTTTTTTTGTATGATCACGATTCTTCTCTTCCTTATGCAGATACTGAAGGATTTTATGCAGCATGTTGGAAAACTTATTTGCAACAATCTCGGTTCAGTGATGGATTCAGAGCCCAGTGGTGAGTTTTCTTATCTTCCCTACCTTGTTTGTTTTTGTCTCTATATAGAATTATGGAGCACATCGCTGCGAGCAAAAAAGCAACAAAACCCATCTTTTAGTTTCCCCTTCCATGGAACCTCAAGCTCAGCAAAACAGTAGCAGTAATGGGAAAGCAACAATAGCTCAAAGCAACTACCTAATGTCGGCAAAGTAGTACCAGATGGACTCCGACGACCGACCAGATTAAGATACTGAAAGATCTCTACTACAAAGAAGGAATTAGGTCACCAAATGTTGATCAGATTCAGAAGATCTCAGCTCAGTTAAGACAGTTTGGTAAGATTGAAGGGAAAAATGTGTTCTATTGGTTTCAAAATCATAAGGCTAGAGAAAGGCAAAAGAAACGGTTCAGTGTTACTATAATTAATCTGTGATTAATTCTGTTGTTATTGTTTTTTATGTGTGACTTAAAACATGTGCAGGGATTACGTGTCCTTCTTCTTCAGCTGGTGGTCTGGTCTCTGTTTGTGGATATGGTCACATGAGCATGGATAGTAATTACCTTAAAGTAAGTGGTACTTAGTTTTAAAAAGTACCTAATCACTCAGAAACATGTTTAACAACCTCTGAATCTGTTTTGTAGTCTTAGTACTTTTGTGTAGATAAATGGGGCTTTGATTCTCTTTTTTGTCCGTAGTCTGTTTTGGAAGTAGTTTCTTCTCTGGATATTGCTTTGTTCTTCGCATTATGCCTGGAGATGGAGTAGTTATTTCAATTTTCTATCGAATGCGATTGAATTTGAAAATTTGTGTTTCTAAGTTAAATTCTAATCCGTTTTGGAAGTAGTTTTTTCTATAGATATTGCTTTGTTCTTCGCATTATGCCTGGAGATGGAGTAGTTATTTCAATTTTCTATCGAATGCGATTGAATTCGAAAATTTGTGCTTCTAAGTTAAAATCCGGCCTATTTCTCTTCCCCTTTAGTTTACTGAGATTGTTAATATCGTGATTTGAGAGATGGAAAACGGAAACTACATAGAATGTGGTATGTGAATTTGTATGAGCAGGTCAAATGGTAGATTAGATATTGCCTATTGGATGTGGAAACTACTAGATTAACCTATTGGTATGAGGAATTGGGAAGGGAAGGTGAAATTGTTTGCTTGATGGTGGAGTGGGATCTTGAATTGACTTCTATTGAGTCCCGCTAATACTTGCTTTCATGAGTTTTGTAGACTGTTGTTTTATTGCTTACCTTGAGTAAGTATTGGTATCCTGTGTTTTGTAACTGCCGGGCTAGACCTAATAAGTTATGATTTTGACAGTATTTCTTTGCTTCAGATCTGTGATTATGACTATCCTTTGTGGTTGACTGGTTGTTGTGGTTTTTGTCTGGCCATTTTCTATTCTGAGTAGGTGTGTTTAACTATTTGAATTGGTGAAAGTTGTAGATGTTGTAGTTATGAATTTTGATCTATATGACTGACATACTTGTTGGTTGTTTCTATAACCTAGGAAGAAGTTGAGGTATTTACTTGAGTTTTACAAACAATCAGCATGGTATCCACAGGATGATGTACACTTCATTTTCAGACATCTGTCTTGCGTGATGTTTTTCTTTGTTGAATTTTCTTGTAGAAGCCAGATGATCTTAGATTGTGAAAAAAATTCATTTCTCTATCAGAGTATCCGACTTTCTCGTGTCATTTTTTGCATATTTAATATTGATAAGGGTATTTGGTCTTTGCCTAAAGATAGAATATCTGACTTATAGTTTCTCCAAGAACTCAAGTCATCTATTACCTTTGTTCGGCAATTACTAATCTGGAATATAGTCTTAAACATTAACATCAACATCAACATCATAAAGGGGTATTTTCTTTCATTAATTGTTGTCTTCCTAATGTGTTTCATTGTTATATTTGCAACCTCTTTTTCAAACAGGAAATGGAGCTATCTTTAATAGGGCTCCAGAATGCAGGCAAGACATCACTGGTAAATGTTGTTGCTACTGGTGGATACAATGAAGACATGATCCCTACGGTAACCTGTTCTCTTACAACTGCTCCACTTGCATTTTGCTTGCTGCAATGGCTAAGCATTCTTTAAATGTTTGAAAATTCTCATTGAAGTTCCATAAGCACCTGACATGAATTTAAACTCTAGGTTGGATTCAATATGAGGAAGGTAACTAAAGGGAATGTCACAATAAAGCTATGGGATCTTGGGGGTCAGCCAAGGTTCCATAGCATGTGGGAGAGATACTGTCGTGCAGTTTCAGCTATTGTGTATGTAACCTTTCTTCAACTTTATCTCCCTGGAAATGTGCTATCCATGAAATTATAAATATGTGAAATTAGTACTTCACTGATTCACTTAAGTGATCTTCGTAGATCATCGTCAGAAAAATCAGGCCATACTAAATGATTGCAAAGACTACAAAAGTACTAAGACTACAAAACAGATTATGACTGCAAAGAGGTATGTTTATGGATCATTTGGATTTGGATGTGGATTAATTGGACAAGGGATTGCTAATATGATTATGACTGCAAAGAGGTATGTTTCTATGTAGCATGAAAATTGCTTGCAATCAATGAGTTGAGATTGAGATTGAGAATTCTGGTGTTGGGTTGGTTTGCAAGAGCATTAAGAAATCGGAAAAGGATGTACCTGTGCCGCCTCTTGTGAAGAGTGCAGCTCTGTGGGGTAGGTTATGTTAGTATGAACGAATGCTGTATTAATTGGTTGATTAATGGTTGTTTGGTTGGTGGTTTCAGATGTATTCCTTGCAGTATCGTCAAACAGTAGGTATCAGATAGTAAACGGACTAGAAAGTCTAGTAGAAGCTTCTCCTTTGGGGAAGAAGATTCCGCCCCTTACATTGGCTTTCACTGTCGGTGTCAGGTTCGGCAACAATGTGTATGGAGGTATGCAATTTGTCGATTGGGCTAGGTGGAGTGGGGTTCAGTGAACACCCTACTTACTGCTTTCTTATGTACGCTTAGCGCAACCAAATCTGTTGATTCGTAGTATTTTTGTGTGTGTATGTGGGATGGACTATCAGCTTTATTGATTACTTACAGTAGGGGTGTACTTATATAGAAACAGTCCTTTAAAAACTCAGCAAACACATATAAGTTTATGGAACAGGTAGAATCATTGTTTATGGAACAGAGAGAATAAACATATTCCTGCTATCTCAAACTTATTGTTAAGTAGTGACCAGTACTATTTATGGATTGTACTCATTTTTGTTTCAAAAAAGTGTTATGGTTTTATGAAAACTAAATATTATGTTTTGATTATTTGACTTAAGTACGTCATTGTGATGTATATTCTGCGACTACAAAAAGAAAACACATTATCAAGCAAAAGCTATAACAGATTTGCAACTACGGTATATTATTCCCACAAAACAAAACTCATGGTGTATAAAGAATATACCTCGGATTATATGACAAGAATATACCCCAGACTATTTAGGTTTACCTCGGATTAAATGGCAAGGATATACTACGGTGTATATTCAATATACCTCGGATTATATGGCAAAGGTGTATTTAGCTTTAGAACATATACCCCGGACATTCAATTCACCGGTGTATATTGGAACCAAATACCCCGGATAAATGAGAGAAAATACACCGGTTTAGTTGTATATCCGAGGTATATACAATGAATATATCTCGGACACCTTTTTTGGCTCTAAAGTGCGATGGGAAGGATATAGAAAATACCCCGGGAGTAGATTTGTAATTAACCGAGGTATATAGCATATGACTATATATCTCTATGAGCTATACACCGAAGCCGATCCGGGGTATATGTGGTCAAACGCCCGGGATATTTGACTCTTTTTGTAGTAGTGAATCAACTAAAAATTCTTACACATATATTAAAGTTTCATGTACATTACTAAGAAAATTTTGAAAAAAAAAATCAACTAGACCTAATCACATCCTATGCACATTTACTTAGAATGCTCTGCACATTTACTCAGATGATCTTGCACAATTACTTATAAAACCTTGCGTATTACTTAGAACATCTTGCACATTTACAAAAAAAAGTGATGTACATATGATGCATATCCACATAAACCACTTTTACAAGACTTGCACATTGTTAAGAAAACCATGCACATATATAGGAAACTAATGCACAATTAAAATAGAAATCTTGCACAATAGTAGTATTTTGATGCACATTCATAATAACCACATTTGCAAAAGCTTATTTATTGAGAAAATCTTGCATATTTTATAAGAGAACCTTGTGTAGTTATAATACTTAATACAAATTCACTTTTGTTGGAAACATATGCACATTCCACTAGGAAGGCTTGAACATATATATAATACTTTCATGCACATCATTAAAAAAATCTTGCACATTTATTAAGAAGACCTTGTAGTTGTACAATAACAATTTTTTGATGCACATCTACAACAACCACATTCACAAGCCTTGCACATTTAATAAGAAAATCTTGCATATATATGACGTACAATCAACCAAAAAGGCTTACACATATATTATTATTTTTTCATGGACGTTATTAAGAAAAATCTTTGAAAAAATCAACTAAAACTACTCACATTGTAATACACATTTATATAGATTTTGTTGCATATTTACGTACATTTTATATACAAATTGTTGCACATTCATGGAAAGAAATCTCGTTTAGAAAAAAAGTTGGTCAACGATGGTATTGAATATGTTGACCATTGACCACATGATCAATCCTAACCATTGAATGTTTCGAACTTGACGTTCATCTGTTGGCAAATGGAGGGAGTATATTTGAGAGAAAAAGAAAGAGAAATTTTTTTAAAACCACCCCTTATTTGGGCCATTTTTCAAAAAACCACCCCTTATTCGATAATTGTTTTAAACCACCCCTTATATATATATTATGTTATCAATGCAACACCCCTTTGTCATTTCCGTTAAAAAATCCGTTAAAAGGGGTGTTGCATTGATAACGGAATATATATAAGGGGTGGTAATTTGCACAGATTTTAACGGATTTTTTAATGGAAATGACAAAGGGGTGTTGCATTGATAACGGAATATATATAAGGGGTGGTTTAAAATAATTATCGATATAAGGGGTGTTTTTTTTGAAAAATAACCCAAATAAGGGGTGGTTTTAAAAAAATTTCTCAAAATAAACTAGGGAAATCTAGATTTTGTCTTGAACCCACGATTTCCGGGCCTTATGGCCCTAATAAACAAGCTAAAGTCAGCCCAGTCCAGAACATGAATTGATCAACATATTCGAAGCCCAGTTGTTGCTTGAATCTTTCTTTTATTAGGTTTAGCGCCCATTTCTTTCACACAAACTTCCTTCATCGGCGCTCCTATGATGGTGATCAATATCATGATATCAGCTGCTTGGTGAAAGCATACATTAATGAACCAAAAGCTTCCACTTCAATGGATTCTGCAGAACTTCCGTGAGATTTTGAAAGAATGCATCGCTCAAAGAGATCTTTCAACGGGCAAATCTCTCCAAGCTTTATACATAAAATCTCTGATCCCTCCCTCCACTTATCTCTCCAACCATTTCGTCCTCCTCTACTCCAAATGTCGCATTCTATCGGCTGCACGCAGAGCCTTCGACTCCATTTTAACCCCAAACGTCTTCTCCTACAACACCATCATCTCCGCCTACGCTAAAGAGTCCCAGCCTCGCATCGCCCACCACCTGTTCGACAAAATTCCTCACCCAGATTCCATTTCTTACAACACCCTGATTTCCGCCTACGCTGAGCGCGGAGAATCTAAGCCCGCCCTAAATTTATTCTCCGAGATGAGGCAGATGCGTTTAGAGATGGACGGCTTCACTTTCTCCGGCCTTATCACAGCTTGTTATGAAGATCAATTACTCGTCGCTCAGCTCCATTGTTTAGCAGTTATCGGTGGGTTTAATTCTTACACTTCTTTAAACAATTCCCTAATCACCTTCTACAGCAAAAACAATCGTCTAGCAGAGGCGGAGAGTCTCTTCTTCGGAATGAACACGATAAAAGATGAGGTGTCATGGAACGCGATGATCGTCGCGTATGGCCAACACGGAAGAGGCTTAAACGCATTGGATTTGTTCCAAGAAATGGTAAAAACGGGTATCCGCGTCGACATGTATACTCTCGCCAGTGTTCTAACCGCTTTCACCAACCTCAAAGACTTCTCCGGCGGAATCCAGTTTCACGGTCAACTAATCAAAAAAGGGTTTAATCAAAATCCCCACGTCGGCAGCGGATTAATCGATTTATACTCCAAATGCGGAGGCGAAATAACAGATTGTAGAAAACTTTTTGAGGAAATCCCAGATCCCGATCTGGTCGTTTGGAACACAATGATCTCAAGTTCTTCCCAAGACGAACAGGCTGTTCAGTACTTTAAAGAAATGCAATCGATTGGCTATTTTCCAGATGATTGTAGCTTTGTGTGTGTGATAAGCTCTTGCGCGAATCTCTCTTCCCCATCACAGGGAAAGCAAATTCACGCATTAATGCTCAAATCCGACATCCCATCAAACCGAATCGCAGTAGAAAACGCACTAGTTGCGATGTACGCGAAATGCGGAAGCCTCAAAGACGCGAGAAAGCTTTTTGATAAAATGGATGATCACAACGTCGTCTCTTTAAACACCATGATCGCTGCTTCTGCACAACACGGAGATGGAGAAGAAGCTTTGAATCTCTTCAATCGCATGCTTGAGTGGGCCCACTTGAAGCCCAATAGTATAACGTTCGTCTCGGTTCTCTCTGCGTGCGCTCATTCAGGAAGAGTCAACGACGGCGAACATTATTTCAATATGATGTATGAGAAATTCGGGATTGAACCGGAAGCGGAACATTATTCGTGCATGATCGATATGTATGGTCGAGCGGGGGATTTAAGAAAAGTTAAAGAGTTGATTGGGGGAATGAAGTACAATCCGGGGACGATAACCTGGGCGGCGATACTCGGTGCGTGTAGGAAGTATGGAGATATCGAATTAGCCATTAAAGCAGCAAACGAATTTCTCGAGCTTGATCCAACGAGCGCAGTTCCGTACGTAATGCTAGCGAACATTCACGCGAGTGCAGGGAGGTGGGAGGAGTTTCAGAATGTTAAGAAGGTGATGAGGGAGAAAGGAGTGAGGAAGAAACCGGGTTGCAGTTGGATTGAAGTGGAGAAGAAGACGCATTTTTTTGTAGCGGAGGAGAGTTCGCATTTCATGTTGAGGGAGATTTACGAGTATTTGGAGGTGATGATGGCGAAGATAAAGGGTGTTGGGTATGTACCGGATTTGAGGTGGGCGTTGGTGAAGGATGAAGGGATTGGAGTTGCGGAGAAGGAGACGATGTTGGCGCATCATAGTGAGAAGCTCGCTATTGCGTTTGGGCTGCTTAGAACGAAGCCTGGGGAGGCGTTGGTTGTGATGAAGAACTTGAGGATTTGTGGGGATTGTCATAATGCGATTAGATATATATCTGTGGTTACTGGGAGGGAAATTACTGTTAGGGATGCAAAGAGGTTTCATTGCTTCAAAGATGGTAAGTGTTCATGTGGTGAGTATTGGTAGCAACATAATCGAGGAAGTCGGATCATTATTTGCGCAAGTGTTACAATTTTCATGATAATCTAGAAAGTAGCATCTTCAAAAAGTTCATAATCAAGACGTAAATTCTCTAGCAAAGAATGCAAATTTATGTGATATTACCCTGGATTTGATCAACAACCGTTTATTTTATGTTACACGTGCATGGAAACGAATATGTGGACGTGAACACAGCAGAACACGGAAACATGATAAATTTAAAATATAGGACACAAAATAATAAATTATATATATTTTTATATAAATATTATTAAAAATAGTATATCAAATTACATAAGAGAAAAAAAAATATGATATTCGATTGTGTACAAAAATTAATAGTAAAAATTAACCGTAAATATATTTACTCTCTCCGGATACAAATACATATCTTTAGACAAAAATTTACGCAAATTAAGGTAGAAATTTCTTTACCTAAATAACCCTAATATAGTTGCATTGGAAATAAGAAATAATATGTAGAGAAATAAAGTAGTTTTTAATGTTATAATTGCATATTGGTAAATGTGGTAAAAGTAGAAAAAATTGGTAAAATGACATGTATTTGTATCCAAAAACGTTACACTAAAATGACATGTATTTGTATCCAGATGGAATATTTCATTGCGCAGATGACACTTTTAATATTAAATCACGTCTTTATCTTGATTTTTATACTATTTAGACTTATATATATAACCTAAGCTCTTATATTAATGTGTCTGGGTGTATCTAAGATTTGTCTGAGAGATGTGTCCGATTTTGTTAACCGTGTCTTAACTGTGTCATAGATGTGTCCATATGTCCTAAATATGTCGGACACAGACACAAGACACAACACCTTGCTAGATGTGTCCTTCATAAATTGCATTACATCTTTAGAGAATTTTCACCTTTACTTGAAGGAATTAGATCAAGGTAACCTAATCTTCAACTTTGTAAAGAAAACATTTATTGACTTCTAGTGTAGAGCTTTTCTACCAAACCAACTATAGCTGTAGTGCTGAGATAACAAACTTACCAAAAAGTCTAATTTCAGAAGAATTTGGATCTTAATAACTTCACAAATTTAATTGGTATATGCTACATTGATAAATAGTGGGCATTGGCCAAACATTGTGGAAAACAAAATGGTAATATGAGTGGAAATATAAGCAAAAGAGTAGTTTAAGAAATATCCTACAATTAACTACCATCAATGCCTCAAGTGGTGAGCTCCTTGTAGCTTCAATTTGAACCAAATCAACTGTATGTCTTGAGGTGGAAAACTTGACAGCTTGGTGTATATCCCTTCTTGCTTGCAGCCTGGTCGAACTTCTTCGACGCTGTTTCATTCTCTTCCAAACCGAGCTGGAGGAAGAACCGTACCCACCAAGAGTGACTCCGCATTTTCGCCTTCAACAACAGACATTATAAACTTTATCAGTCTCAGTTCTTGATAATTTGTACATTATACTGTTGGTTCATGTTTCAACAGTTAGAAGGTGATGACTGTTTCAATATAAATGTGTGGTACACACTAAAAGTTGCACCAAAAGATGATCTTTAGCTAGAGATGGTTTATTCAAGTTGTTGAACATATATGAAGTAGTTCAAAAACTATGACAATGAGTAATGACCATATCCTTGTTTTGTATATCCAGATCTCGATATTAAACTGATATCAAGTGTTTGGTATGAGAGAGTATGGATATCAGTATATCAAAATAATATCTTTTATGGGTTTAAAAGTGTTTGTTTCGATACCTCCTTATAAATTGGTATATCACTCATATCCATATCCATACCTGATATCTTGATTTCGTACTCATACCCGATACCTCATATCTTTGACATCAATACCAAACGAGCCCTAAGTTATATGTAGAGACTAAAGAGAACCAAAAGAAAAGTTAAAAGTACTAACCGGCTTTCCGAATTTAGAGAGCTCAGTTACTCTAGCCCTCTGTTGACCAGGTTGACCTATGAAAAAAAAAAAAAGAGTATTAGTTATTCATGTCAACAGAAAAAATATGTTACTAACAAGGATATACTTGACATCATTAAATTAAAGCCAGAGAGCAGCAGCTGGTTTAGGTGATAACATCATTTAAGCTTAACAATTACCAGTAAATATCAAGATTCCATCTTTAGCCACCCTTGTCAACTCAGGAAGCGTCTTGTTGAGGTATTTTGGTGACAGGTAATCTAGTGCATCAGATACAATCACTAAAGAAAATGACTTCGATTGGTACGGCAGTGGAAACTTGATATCAGCAACGCGTACAATGCCTTTCCTGACAAGACCTTTACAGGTAGCGTCAATGTCCTCAATATCATAAGGTTCAACTCCCCATGCTTCTGTATCTGTTTCCTTCAACAATGCAGATACAACCGAGCATGTCTCAGGACCCACATGTAGAACCTCGTGCATGGAATCACCATAAGCCTTTTTAAGGAAAGGAATCGCTGTTATAACTTCCAGTGTTCCAGAGAATTGTCCTGGATATACAAGAGAGGGTTAAACATTAGGTAAATCCTTGCACAGTATGAGTCTAATACAATTTAAAGTAGATAATATTGTTTACCTTCGACAACCCTACTTACAGCCTCCTTGTGACCTGCATCACCTGCGTCATCGAATTCAATCCAGGTCAGTGACAAAAATGTTCTCTCCTTCACTTATCTCAATACTTAAAACAGCATTTCTCTTTTATTAAACTCATCTATTGTTCCTCATTCTATTACTGGCAAATCATAGATGAGTTAGAAAGGAAGATTAGACAAAGAAGATATATTTGGGTAATTAATTCAAAATTGATACTCCTACTAAATAAGACATTCTTAGCAGTAAATTTCACGACAAAGATGAACTTAAATAGGCAGTGAAATACAGACCTGATCCACTATACATATAGCCAATAAGTAGGAAGGCTCCCTGCAATTTGAAAAGAACAGAAAAATCTGATTACTTTTGGTTAAGAGATCTTTAGAGCAGCACTATTCATATTTTGTAATAGTAAAACTATTTCATGTTATATCATTGAAGATACTACTAGTAGAGGTGAGTATTACCAGTACGACAAGGGTTACTGACAACACAGGGTTAGAACGTGTCTTTGAAGGGAAAGCACTAGCAAAAGGAAAGCTACCATTGCCCATAAGGCGCCGAGTGTTACTCACTGGTCTCCTCGACATGGTTACTTGTGTGATGCAGCAATAGAAAATTCTAGCACTGAGAAACAACAAAATTAAGAAAAACTGCAGTGGCAATGTAGAATGATTCACAACTTCAAATAGGCGTGAATCAGCAGAATTGGATATCTAAATTAACAGTGTGCTGCAAATCTCAAAATCAACAAAGTGCAAACAGAAGTCTGACCTACAAAGAAGGTACGCTCAACTAAATGCAAATGAAACCAAAGACAATCTGAATCATCGCCAAGACCAACTGCCTAATCCTTTAAGATTTAACAATGGTAAGCAGATGTGCTGCTGCCGACAGAACAAATAAAAAAAATAACGCCCTGCGCAACTGAAATTGAAGTTGCCAGTCCGTGCAATATCCAAGTCGCTAGTGACCAGTAAATATCACACGATCAAACTGTATCCAAGTGTTCCGCTGATGATTTATGAATTATGATAACATTACAAAAACTGTCCACTCAATAAAAACGATCAGATCGAAAGCGAAGACAGCGAATTTGTATTGCCGATATACATGAAAAGAGGTCAGATCTCGATCCAAGGCAAATGCAACAATTAAATCATTAGGACATACAGTAATTCCAACACAATACGATCAGGAAATCAATCGATGAATGACAACAAGTGAAAGTAACAATTTGACGAGATCCAGAGCAGATTAACGATTTCATAACCGACATTGGATTCAAAGATACAACTAGAAATCAATTGATCTGACGAGTAGAAGAAAGATGTCGACTGCGAGACCATACCTGGTGAAAAAACAACGAATTGAAGGTCAGAAAGCGCGCAAAAGTATCCTTTTGCAATGAAATTGATTGCCGATCTCGATCTGGCTTTGCAACGCGGATTGTCGAAATCCAAAAGAAAAAGAATATTTTTTAATAATCCTGTTGAGGTAGCGGAAGTATAAATAGGCGAAGTGGGAGTGAGGAGTGCAGACTGCAGATTGTGAGTGGAAATGATGCAGTCAATACAATTTCACGAGCCGCGTTTTCGCTACACAGCACTGGATGCACTGGTAAATTTGTGCTGTCGGCGGTGCTTTTATTCTTCTTCTTCACTTTATTTCTCAATTTAAATTGTCAAAAGAAATTCGTTGTAAAGCAACTAATTGCCAGTTGCTGGCCCACGAGTTTTTATTTATTTATTTTGGTACAGAGTTAATACTAGGATTTCTCCTTCAAAAGGCAACACCTTAGTATCAAAATAGATATTGTGAGTAAATTTATGTAAAAGAATAAAAGAGATGGAACTTACCTGACCGCACTCCTTCCCGCAGAGTCCTAATAACAGAATCAGATAAATTTAATATATTAGTCTTTCCCGCAGAGTCATGATAGCAGAATCAGGTAAATCTGATACATCAGTAAACTTATAAATATAGTTGAGATCAATATGTTTCGCAAGGGGTGAAGCAAGAAGATCCGCAACATGATTACATTTTCGACAGTAATGAAGGATCCGAATCACAGAGAAGTGCCGAACGAAAGCCAAAATATTCATTGCCAAAGACGAAATAGCCTAAGTAACATGTAAAACACGCTTGAGTGCATTAATAAGGATCAAGTTATCACCTTCAATGATGACATGCGATAGATGTAAAGATAAAGCTACTCGAACTGTATTAGGAGCCACCATCGCTTCAGCCTGAACGGGTGTACGTCCATGGATCTGAAGGTGGTTAATGAAGGGAATTTTTTCATCTAACATGCGGATAATATACCCAATATAGGAGTCACCATTAATACTAAGGCTGCGTTCGGGAGGGGTATTGAACTGATTGAATCACGCTCCTAAAACGCGTTCGGTACACAACTCATTTCAATCGATTGAAATGGGGTTGTTTTCAATCGATTTCAATCACTTTTCTTCAACCGAGATATGTGGGTTGAAGCAATTTCAATTACTGTGGTTGAACTAGTTTATTTTAACCCATCTCATTTCAACTACTTCAATTCCCTATTTCAACTTCAACTGACTTCAATCTCAATTATACCGAACGCAGCCTAACTCAAGCGCCGAAGTTGAATTTAACCCACACCTCTGGGGCTTAAACCAAGACAATTGGTTTTTTACGAGCCCTCTAAGACCTAGTAGGAGATTTGGGAACAAAATTAAACTCCACTAATGCTCGTCAAGATTGAATTTGAGTGAATGCCAAGTAAGAAGGAGATGAATCTATAGAATACAAGTAGAGAGGTTTTTCTTGTATTTTTCTTATGAAGATAAACCTATAGAATTATAGAGGTTTGGATCAATGGAGTAATATTGATTTTTTTTAAATCGATAGAAGAAACATGGAGGGGTTTACTTCCTTTTGATACCAAGTCAATTGAATAATGAAACTTTTGAAGTGGTAAGCTATGTGTCTAGATGGATATGCATGAAAATATCTTTCCATATATTAAACGAGAGCCTTCCTGCTTATGTGTCGGCATGAGAATAAAACAACTGATATGTCGCTCCCACATTAATTTCACTTAAAATTCTACATTTTGAAAAATCCACTTCATCTTCCATATAATTAAAGTTATTAATTTTCACTAGCCGCGTCATTAAAACTATTAATTTATATATATTATTCTGAATATTAAAGTTCTCTTTTCAAAATGTGTCCTTAATTTTAGCTAATTCTCTCTTATTGGTCCTACTATTCTCTCTTATTTAATTTTAAATAAACTCCCACATTTATAAGAACAAATTGCTAGGATAATTTTATTTTAATCTATTTGATTTATTAAATGTAAATGATTCTTCTAAAAATAAATTAATTATTAAAATGAGTAATAGTCCTTTTACAAATTTAGATTATTTTTCATTTTACAAATATATAACTATATTTTAAACATATATAGACATATATTTTAACATTTAATAAATATTATGAAATATATTTCTTCCCTAGAAATCAAACATGCAATAATTATATCATTTATATATCAGAACTACCTTATTTGAAGTTCTCTCCTTCATTCTAGCCAATATTTTCTTAGGCGTAATTTTTTAACTGGATCTACTATTGCATCTATTCTTCCATTTGATTCTATTATTCTATTTTTTAAAATTTTAAAATTTTAACTAACTCCCATATTCTTAGGAACAACTTGATAAGATATTTATAATTTAATCTAATTAATCATTATATTAGATTATTCTTCTAAAACTTACTTAATATTCATCAATCTCTTTTCTAAACTTAGATTTTTTATGCCCCAAATGAGTACTATATATTACATAAAGATATTTCACTAAAGATAAAACAATGCAATATGTATCTTATGATTTATTTTTTATGTTATTTAAAATTGAGTCCATTGTTGTGATATATTTTGTACAAAGAAAACTTTTACTAAATAAAAAAATTATATTAATATATTTTTCTATAAAGATAAAACAATGCAGTATGTATTTCATAATTTATTTTTTTATGTTATATTAAACTGAATAATGATGTATTTTTACATAATTATTTTTCATTTCTATTTTTAAGATATATTTTATACTTATTTCATTATTTTTAAGATTGATTTTTTTCTTCATATTTTAGGGATAAATATCTTTGATCTTTGATCTTTATTTTTTATTTTTTATTATTTTTATTTTTTATTATTTTTATTTTTCCAGATATATTGATATTGAAATTTAAGATCTAACCTTAGGATCCACATATCAAGTTTTTTCCATCAATTAAATAACAACTTTGATACATATATCTAACTATAAATTAATATTTATCATTACATAAATTATAAATTCAGATAGATGTCATTCAACTAATTTTTTTAACTTTCATGAATGGCTATTGATAAAAAATATGATTTATAATACAATTTCAACATAATTTGGTACAAATTGTATCTAATGTTCTTTTTATCAATTGATTAATCAAACCCCGTGCATGACATGGGTGATCAACTAGTAAATTACTATACACAGATTAAGCTCTGCTTATATATTTGGTTTATGCCCACCCAACAGATTAGTGGAAAAGAATTTTTTGTGGTCGGCTTGAACTACAATTTTAAACCAATCGACAATTCCATATATCATCACTAATGATTTAAATGAATTTGTGAGTTCTCAGAAAAGAAAAAAAGAGGCATCCTAACCCGAATAGATTTGATAGACGTTTTAAGACAGTTGTGATATACTAGTCCCCTTCTAGTAAAAAAAATCACTTGGTGAAAAAACCGAACAGATATAGACACCATATTTCAAAAACTAGATTGAATCTTAATTCACAATGAGATCATATATTGGTATTTTGATTCAGTTGTACTAACCATGCATTCTCATCTTCTAATCATTGTCATATGTCGTTCACGCTTCACAACAACTATAACTTCAACGGTCAAACTTTTAGTATGTAAAAAATGTGGTTCATAAGAAAGGATTTCCGTCAAATCATCAAACAAACTTGGCTTAACCAATTTTAAGGATCTCATATGTTCTATGTACTAAAAAACAAATACTTAAAATAAAAGCAAAAACATGGAATCCAAATTATTTTGATAATATTTTCAAGCAACTAAAGAACATTGAACAAAAAAACTTATAAGTAGAAACCACTAACCATCTAAACCAGACACCAAAACAAATTACAAAGAAAAAATCATCTAATTCTAAAAAAGAGTGTATATTATCTTTCCAAATAAATTACCAAAGAAATTATTGGAAGAAAAAAGCGAAACTTCACCACATTAAGGCACCATTGGGGTTATTCTTTTTGGAAAGGGACATCTAGAGTATTTTTCATGTCTAAGATATATACACAGATCACAATTTTTGTGTCGGGGATGATCTTCCAAAATTTTTATGTAAAAAAAAGGGAGGAGAGTGTTTCACCCTTCTTGAAACCTACCCCAACATTGGACCAACACTCATATCCAATGGAGTTGTTAGACCATTTTATTATGTGTCATAAGTTACATGACCATTTTGAAAGTGAACAATGACAAGAAAATAGTCTAGATTCATTTCCTTTCCGTTTACGTTTATGGAAAATGACACTAGATGCCAGCTAAGAATGTAGATATGAACACTAACTACTATCACAGAATGGCAAGTGGAAAAAGGAATTGAAAAATTATCAAACAAATTAAAACTCTAGAAAGGCACTGCATTATCAGCAAGGAAAATATTAGAATGAGATAAGAAAAGACTTTGAAATAAGATTCAAAAAGTCATCAATTGATCATGGACTACTCCAAGCCCAACTACACCTTATTCAAAATGATCAAAGCAAGATAATAGATATCCAACAACAAATATCATAAATGAAGAAATAAAGAATGTGATATTCATTGTTGTAGATGACAAGTCTCCAAGCTTGGGCGTCATTGCATCTGAAAAATATAAAAAATGTTGGTCCATCTGTAATTAAAGTTGTTAAGGGATTTTTTTCATCACAGTAAGATATTAAAGCAAAGAAACCATACATTTACTTCTGAACACCTAAATATGATTACCCTTCCTCAACAAATCATCATAGGCCTATTAGTCTATTTCCAACAATCTATAAGACTATCTCGAAAATCATCACTAAAAGACTTGTGAAACTTGGAATTCCCTAATTCTCCAACTAAATTTATCTGTTCTAGTAAACAACCAAGCCTATAAGGTATTCTCTCCCACATGTGGTATCCGCCAAGGCAATCCAATAGCTCATTTTCTCTTCATTTTAGCAAAGGAATTCTTTCCTAGGTAGCTCTCCAAAATAGCTTCTCAAGATCCTATACATATCGGCATTAAATTAACCAAAGAAGGAGCTATGATCCCTTTCCTTAGTTTTGCCGATGATGCTATAATTTTTGCCTAATCCTCGAGCACCAATATAGATTTTATTAAGAATTTCCTCTTAAAATTTTCTACTCAAAGTGGTATGCATATCAACTAAAATAAAATCGCAATTCAATTCTCTAAAATGTCTCTCAAATTGAAGTGGATACCAATGCCTCCCTTATGGGTGTCCCCAAAACCACAAAATTAGAAAAGTACTCAGGTATCCCCATAGCTAATGGTAAAATTTGTTAGAAAAGTACTTAGGTATCCCCATATCAACTAAAATAAAAGCTCAATTCAATTCTCTAAAAAGGTCTCTCAAATTGAAGCGGATACCATGGCCTCTGTTATGGGTGTCCACAAAACCACAAAATTAGAAAAGTACTTACCCATAGTGAATGGTAAAATTTGTAAGAACATCTTTGAATCTTTGACAGGTAACATTCATAAACAACTTTCCAGATGGAAAGCAAATACTATCTCTCAAGCAGGAAGAACCCTTCTTATTCAGACTAACCTGACATCTAAACTTAACCACGTCATGCAATGTTTCCTTCTTCCTAAAGAACTTTGTGAAGACATTGATACCATTTATAAACAATTTTTTTTTGGAACAATTACACTAATAATTTCCATCCAATTATCAGTTGGGAGAAGATTTGTAAATCCAAGGACGAAGGAGTCCTTGGCCTTAGACTCTCTTTTGAACACAACTTTGGTCTTCAAATGAAGCTCCTTTGGCGTCTCCTCACCAATCCTCATTCCTTACGGGCCTCCATTGTTTATGAAAAAAATTATATCAAAAACTCGACCATTCTAGAAATTGAGAAATCCACTAAATTCTCGTGGCAATTTAATCGACTTTTATTTTTAAATAAACCATTCATGAAACTTATCCTTTGGGTTGTTGGTGATAGTACCCAAATTTTATTTTGGAAATATAATTGGACCCCAAGCACTTCCATCTCTCATCTCAGGAACGTCAATGACATCAACCAGAAGGTTTTTGACTATATCGTCAATAAGAAATAGGATACTCAGAAATTAATGAGCATTCTTCCTAATGATATAGTGGAAAAAATAACATAAATTTATATTCCAATTAACTCCATAACTGACATAGTAATTTGGAATCATTCTCCTTTCGGTTCCTTTTCTTCCAAAACCGCTTTCCATTCTCTTAGAAAAAGGGCTCTCCATTATCAAACACAAAATTATGGAAATTTGATATTCTTCCCCAAATAAAAAACTATATTTGGATGGCCTTTTCAGATAGCCTTACAATAACCGAACGTCTCAACCTCTACTTCCATAGAGTTGCGGATTCATGCCCTCTCTGTGGCCATAATTCGGAAACTACGAACCATCTATT
This sequence comes from Phyllobates terribilis, assembly GCF_046119375.1. Taxonomy (NCBI): domain Eukaryota; kingdom Metazoa; phylum Chordata; class Amphibia; order Anura; family Dendrobatidae; genus Phyllobates; species Phyllobates terribilis. The sequence goes on along the minus strand of NW_027368384.1, from coordinate 10,605 downwards.
TTCAATTGTGAATAAACAATTTATATTTTTAACCTTCTTTGTCAAAAGTACAATATTAAGTTTAACATTATGAACACTCGTGATTTTCTGCAATCCTTTTACCTCTTTTCTCATTCCAACTCAAATATTCCGATTGTCCTGTTTGTGTGGTGTAATATTTGGAGAATTGGAAATAATTCTCTTTTCTGAAATGAAGACCATAGCCTACCAAACGCCAAGACGGATCTCCTGGCCATTGTGCCCCAGCTCCACCAATATAAGATGTGGACTTCCAGTGTGGAATCCAATGTTAAAACTAACACCAACAACTGTACCAAAAACAAAATATCTCACCCTACATGGAAGAAACTAGACCCTCACTGGATCAAAGTCAATTTTGATGGCTCCGTCAATAATCACTTTAGTGACATTGGATTTATCATTAGGAATTCAGACAATAAGATTATTTTTATGCAAAATTATAAAGTCAACATTTATAAAGGCATGCATGCCGAAGCTCTTGCTGTTCTTGAAGGGGTGAGGGCCACTATTGGCATGGGGTTTTAGAATATCAACGTTGAAGGCGATAACCTCTCCGTTATTAATTCTCTTAGACAGACTTGGAAGATCCGTTAGGGTATTGCTCATATCGTCAAAGATATTTGGACCATCACAACGGGCAACGTTAACGTCATTTTCAAGCACATTCATCGTTCTAGCAATAAGGCGGCTAATTTCCTTGCTCTGAATCATTGGTGCTATACGAACCTTCACTCCTTGATGGAGATAACTAGAGACTTTTATTTTCAAAGGAATTCTCCCTGTTGGTCTAAACTACCACCAACTATGCTGGAATTCTTAACGATGATCCATGTTGATGATTTAGGCTTACCTTTGTAGGTGTTGCCTTTGTATCGCTTGTATAAAAAAATTATCCACCCACTACAAAGTGCTTTTGTAGCCAAGCGTTCTATCTAGGATGACATTTTAATTGCATATGAAATCATTCACTTATTCAAAGATAAAAATGAAAAGAAGGTCAGTTAGCCATTTAATTTAGCATATGATATATTGCGATGGGACTTTATAATATAAAAAATATGTAAAAATTGATTTTTGTGCCTAATTCATTGGTTGGATTGAAAACTGCTTGAAAACTGTGTCTTTCTCAGTACTTTTCAGCAATAGCACAACTGATATATTTATACCACAAAGAAGACTTAGGCAAGGTATCCTCATGTCCCCTTTCTTTTTATTTTAGGGTATCGAGATCTTGGCCCAAAATTTACAGAAAGTGTGTGATATGAAAAAGAGTGTAAGGCTCAGAGTCTTAGAAGCATGTCAATGCAAAACTTTCCAAGGCTCACCGATGCTAGGACTATTCCTGCTCCATCACGTTTAACTTTTTAGTTCTTGTCCTCACTTGAAGTATGAAAATGGAAGATCTCTTATTGACATGAGTAGCAATCTAATTCTTATATGGATTATAACAGGGGGTGTTACAATTACCCCCACTTAAACCCTTGACGACCTCATCAAGACCTAAGGACCACCCTACGGGTCGAGTTGCCCTCACTGGGCAAAGCGCACTCAAACCACACAGATGATACCATATGTAAGGCCCATATCTTAGAAGTGTAACACAGAAACTTCCCAGGAAGTCACCCATCCTAGGACTACTCCCATCCCAACACACTTAACTTCTTAGTTCTTGCCCTCACTTGAATCATGAAAGAAAGTATTTTTTGTTGACATGAGTATCAATCAAATCTTTATATGAATTACAATACGGGGTGTTACAAATAGTGATCTTGGTTTTTAAGCTTGTAAGAAAAGAGACTCATATTTCTTTCTTGCTTTTATTGACGATATCATTATTTCTTCTAAAGCTAATCAAGAAACTTTTATCAAAGTGAAATAATTATAGAATTGTGCCATCTCTGAACAAAATAATAATATTGCTAATCACCTTTTCAAGTTACTAATAATGTTAGGAGTCCTAGAAAGCAAATAATTTAACAAACATTGAACATTGCTTCCACTATACGGCTGTATCACTTGATAAATATATTGGGTTGTCCAAAGAATAAACTGCAAAATGTTTAATGAAATTTTTATCAAATTCAAAAATCAAGTGGCAAAATGGAAAACTAAGACATTTTCTCAACTGGTAGAACTGTATTAATAAAATCGATCTGTCATCCTGGCCAAATTTTATTATGAAAGCATCCAAATATCCACTAAAATATGATGAATCAAATCAAGTAAATAGATGTTTTTTTATTAAAGATATAAGTTATAAACCTCTTCTCGAATGGGATAAAATCTGGAAACCAACTTCTTCAGGTAACCTTGGGATTAGAAAGCTAGAAGATATGAATAATGCTCTCCAAATAAAACCCTTTTGAAAAAATTTGTCCGGATATAAAAATCTTTGGGTTAAAATTACAAATGAGAAATACCTTAAAACTGAAACACGCCAAGGCTTCTTGGAATTGGCTCAATCTTTATCATCTGTTTGACTAATTAAGAAGTTAAAAAAAAAGACAGGTTGGAGATGGTAGAATTATTAACTTATGGTCTTACAGTTGGTGTCAAGCTTCACCCCCCATAATAGTAATGTTGAAATCAAGGTGAAAAACTTCTTTTTTCCCAACAAAGAGTGGGATATTGAGAATTTTAAATAAGCTGTTGGATACTGCTACATTCATATCTCCATCAATCTTGTCACTCTCACACTAGGGCTTTATTCAGGATGGTTTGTTCTCTATGAAATGGGATCACTCCATTTTAAAAGAAAAAATCAACCAATACCTAAACTTTGGATGTGAAATTTGATATTTATCCGAAAGTTAAAACTTTATTTGGAAGATAGCTCATAATGGCTTATCTAACAAAGTTAATTAATAAGATAAACATATTCATGTACCACTCAATTGTGTTTTTATGTACGGATACCTACGAAAACTCTTGTCGTCTGTTTTTCTCGAAGCCCACATATGATTCATATGTTGAATATAGCTAACAACATACACCGTATTGACAAAACAATCTGATCTCTAAAACATTGTTAAACAAACTAGTAGAAGAAACAAGAATGACTTGTAAAAAATTTCACCTTCTGGTGGTGTCTCTAGTTTCAAAGAAAAAAATCTTCCGACCAAAAAAACCCGTTGATAAGAATGTCTCAAATTCACTCCCTCTCACAAATGTACAATGGCAACATCTCCAAGCTAGAGTTCCAATCTCCAACTTCAAACTAGATGATTTTACCTGATTCACTAATTGTTGTAGTCGATTTAGTTTATCCATCAAACTTCCGATGATCGATGCATCCAATGGCGGAAGACGACACTGAATCTTAGATTCCCTCTAGTATGTTTTGAATTTCTGTTTCAATTTTTCTGATTCAATTCCTTCCAGTTTTCTCTTTCATATGGCGGTTCTTTCTATGCTTAGTAGGAATTCAAGCCAAGATTTGTATCAACCAATTTTGGACTTCAAGCAAGAACTATGAACTTCAAATTTGGTACTGTATACAAGTTCTTATATATGTTGGTTATGTGTTCATGATTTTAGATTCATGTTCATTGTGTTCTTCATGATAATGGCCCGTCATCATGATTCAATATATTTAGGTTCATTGATTCTAATACCATGTTCATTATTAAAGACTCGAGCTTCATTGTTTTCTTCATGAGAATGAAATTCTAGTGATGCAGTATTTCTATGTTCATGTATACTAGATTTTTGTTACTGATTTAAGACTCTAGGTTCATGGTCTAATTCATAAGAATGATCCATCACTAGTGATGAAATATTTCTAGGCTTGAGGATTCTAGTTCTTTTGTTCAAGACTAAGGAATCTAGGTTCATTTATTCTTCATGATTATGTTGAAAAACCGATGATGTCATATTGTATGTGTTCAAGGATTGCAGTTCCTTATTCATGATTTACGACTCCAAGTGCATGGTATTCTTCATGAATATGGCCCAGAAATGATGATGACATACTATGAATTTATGGATTCTTGTTTTATATTCATGATTAAGTAACCAATGTTCATGAATGCCTATAAAACGTGATATCTCTAAGATGTTTTGGATTTATAATTTTATGTTTAAGCATCTGTTAATTTATTTATTCATTTGGATGATAGAGTATGATGAAAGATGTTGTGAATAGTATATATAAAGAAGAGGCACAAATGGATAGCATGGACGATTGTCTTACCCCTTAAGCAAAATACAAGAAAGAAAAGAAGAAAAGGGAAGGAATTAGTGCATGTAAAAGAAAGTACAAATCATTCTTAAAAGATAACCGTCTGAACTTGTCAAACAAAAAAAATCCAACATAATGAGGTCAAGGCATGATGACTTAATGGTTAGAAACTTGTAGAGATTCTTGTACACGTATTGATGGATTTGAATGATGTGCAAATAGAGTGGATAAAAAATTTGGGGTTGGATAATATGTGAAGATATTAAGCATGTATTTTATTTTTTGGGGATAGTTTTGTAAACTTTTATTGACTTGAGAATAATTAGAGCACAAACTTACATGTTTGGACTTCTATTTTCAGCTACACTATAAAATTTTACGAATGTTAAGAATTTTCTAATAAAAATCAATATTATAAACAAGTTGTTCATTATTGATTTTCTTGGATTATAAAACCAAATAACGTTCATATTTTAAATTCTAAGGTTCATTCAGTTAATACTAATATTTACTAGTAATAACAACGTTAATATATAAGAAGCACTCCAAACACAACAACAAAATCATCTTGGTATACTATGTTCACATTCAAGCATATAAGGTTCACTACTTTTAATAACCAATAGTATGATTTCAACCATCAATGAAGTTGAAGTAGATGCTGAAAGAAAATTGTGAAAAATTCGACATTTAAATGAAAGTGTTCGTAAATCATAAGTGAATGTTCATAAAGCACGGTTAATTTATCCGCTAAATCAAACACTTGATTGTAGCAGCATTCGCACTACTACAATCTACATAAGCTATCAGAGCTTACACGAAACAAAGACTAAAACATAAATGTATCATATCCGAACCTCAAAATTCAGCTCATTTCAGATTCAATACCCCTTTGACAGATTCCAGAACACTCTCATAGCAGCAGCCGTGGTGGTTGACATTCCAACTTCGGTTGCATCATCAGATTTACCACAATTGGGTGCTACAATTTAATGAGGAGAAATACAAACAACCCTAAAATTGAAAATAGGCGGGGAAATTGGAAGCGATATAGGATTCCTCTATTCACGAATTCTTGTTGCAACGATTTCACAAAGGCGTCCAATGACGGGGAATCGATGACACAACCTCATCGGCGGCGTTCACATCTGTGGCCACATCATCGAGGATCTTGAGAGAGATGAAGTGTCAGAAACTGTTCCACGACTTGGGACAAGGATCACATTAAGTAAATAGGAGCAACACCTCTTTTAAGCATTTCATCAAACACCTTGTGTGCAATATTCAAATCATCCACCATTATTAAAATCTGGATGAATAAAACAAATATTTTATCAACATTATCCACGTTATTTGCATGGGGGAAAACACAATTACCTCCTACCAATTCTGAAGTGCAATCTGAAATAGATTTGGGTAATTGTAAGGATTTACATGAAAATGTTCATTATTATTACCTAAATACTCATAAAATATTGTTTTACTCTTGAACAACAACATCAAGACATCAGAAAATTTCAATATGTTGAAAAAAAATCGAGCAAAAACAAGAATGAAACTATAAATTGAAGAAATATAGATCATTTCAACTAAGAACACAACAAAAACAAACAAGTATGGATAAGAAACATATTTTGATCTATAAGACTGAGTTCGCATAATGAATATCAACACACGAACAAGGTCTATGTGATTGATTTGCACGATGAATATCAACACATGGAAATTCTTACGGAAGTTCAAACAGATATCAACAAGCAAGGAAGATATGTAGGAGATTTGTTGTTGGATTAGTGATTATAGCATCAAATTGTGCTCTAATGGAGGGCTCAAAGCTGCTCTAATGGTGGGTGAGAAAAAAAGGGACACACAATCTTAGGGAAATTAGGAAGAGGCCTCATTTAACGTACGAAGCCAAAAATACCCCTCTTCTATTTTACTCCCTCTATCCCGAAATGTTTGAACAATTTGAACAAAAGTACACAATTTAAGGGGCATTTAATGAGGAGAGAGGTATAGAAATGTGGGGGATTAAATTAATCTCAGCCAATCAAATTACAACATTGAATTTTCTGTAGCCAATGAGAAATCAGTATAATGGTGCCTAGGATAACCAACATGGTATTAACTTGTTCTTACAACTTTACCCCTGTCTACTTAAATCATCTTCAACAACTCATATTCTCTACCTTAACATGGCTTCCTGTAACCAACACAGATACAAAAGTCTTATAAGAAGAATACAAATAACTCAAAGAAACTCCAATGGGGACTCAGAGATGAATGTCAATATAAGGCAACCATGTGGGAGATTGACATTCATCCATGAACATGAGCAATGGGGACTCAGAGATGAATGTCAACCTCCCAACATATCATGACAAACCGTAAGCAACCATGCAAGGGACAGAGCAACCAATCCAAGTGTTAACAATCCATGTGGGAGATTGACATTCATCCCTGAACATGAGCAATGGGGTCTCAGAGATGAATGTCAACCTCCCAACATATCATGACAAACCGTAAGCAACCATGCAAGGGACAGAGTAACCAAGCCAAGTGTTAACAATCCAAGATAGTGAAAGATCACAATGTATCTAGCAACAATGTAGGGGAAAGGACAGTAATCATGCAACAGACATACACATGCAACTCATCCAGTATTTAATAAAGCAAGGCACAGAGCGATCGACATCGATCTATCAACAATAAGGGAAAATTCAGTGATCACACAACATGAATAACACATGCAACCCAGCCAGGGTGTTTAACAAAGCAAGGTGTACAGAGATCGACATCGATCTGGTAACAACCAAGGGGAAACGACAACAATCACACAACCCAATTACACATGCAAAACAACCAGGGCTTTTGACAAATCAAGACACAGAGAGATCGCCATCGATCTAGCCAGAATGAAGGGGAAACGAACGACAACAATCACACAACAAAATACGCATGCAACCCTGCGAGGGCAATGTAGCAAATCAAGACACATGGAGATCGACATCAACAATAAAGGGGATTCGACATGCAAGAACAACAAGGTAATCGATCCGATCTTGAACTCAAATTTGAACAGCAAACACTCAAGATCGGTTTAAATCACCCAAATCAAGCCAAAACACCGATTTCAAGATCAATACCAATATTGGGGACGAGAAACAGAGCACCGAGAGAGAAGTTCAAAGAAATTAACATAAACAGAGCAAGATTTTTGGGGACATCATCAAACAGAATTCCCAAAGGATAAGATCGAGATCGGATTCAACCTTCATCTCAGGATCTAGTTCAATCACCCACAAGCTCCAACAAAAAAGCACCCAAATCAACCGCAGCAAAATACAGAATTGGGGACGATTTAAAGCACCCAAATCAAACATAAAAAGCACCCAAATCAACCGCATCAAAATACAGTATTGGGGACGATTTTAATCACACAAATCAAACATAAAAAGCATTTTTCAAGTTCAAGATCGTGATCAAATGCGACCACCGAGAGCCAGATGAAGATCGAGGATCGAGATCAAGATCAAGATCAAGATCATCGATCAAGGGGAAGATCTGGATCGGAGATCGGAGGCCCAAGAAAAAATTCAAACAACACACATAAAAAGAGCTAATCCGGGGACGAGAAAGAGATAGAAGAAGGGATCAGAGCAAGATCCATGACAAGAGAGGCGGGGATCAAGCAACGAGAGCGGCGGTGTAAGGAGTGAATTAGGGTTTCGGTGGGGGAGAGAGCAGAATAAGAGAGTTCTATAGAGTGAATGGGACTGAGGGAGTGAAGAGTGGGAGAGAGCAGAATAAGAGAGGGGTAGGGAGTGAGTTAGGGTTTCGGTGGGAGTGTTTTGGGCTGGGTTAGTTGGGTTGGGTTAGGGTTTGGGTTTGGGTTGGGTTAGGGAATGAGTTAGGGTAGGATTAGTATGAATTTGGGCTTATGGGGTAGGGTTTTTTTTTTCCAGTCCAATTAATCAATCTCTAGAAATAACTAGTGTTTCTTTAATATTTTTTTTTAATTTTAATGCTACAATTAATTTTAATTAGATTTTTTCAAATGTAATTAGTGAAGTTAAGTATAGTTCATGAGTGTAAATTCTGTTGAAATTTGAAGATGAAATGGTTTTGGTGGGAGAATTAGTTGGAATATATGAGTAGTTGGGTATGATTTGATAGTTAGAGACAGAAATAAATAAAGTGAAAAGTGATGATGAGTATGAATAAAATATGTAAAGAAATAGAGTTATAGGTGTATTGATGGGAGAAAGAGTATGTACAAAAAAGGAAATTGTTCAAACTCAAGGAGACAACCGAAATGAAAATTGTTCAAGCTTAATGAGAAGGAGGGAGTAATCATTAAACCAGCAAGAAATCTCTTGGATTGTAGATTGGATTTGATCCAATGACAGATAAGAATAACATATCATAATTTAACTTTCAATTCCGGTGGAAAAAAAGTGATTCAACACTCTCGAAAAACGCTTCCTCTTTCCTTGAGCTCCAGCTTCCTGCTCCTTGATCTCCTCCGTGGGAGGGGCATTTTCCCTTCCCCGCCGCCCTTTAGCTATCTATAATCCTAGCTCTAGAAAATATCCTCGTCCCGGATCCTTATCCATCCTTTGAAATCTTCATCTACAAACCCTTAATCCTCAATTATTGTCTGTTGTTTACCCTGAAACTAGACATGCATTCCTCTAGTCTCTCATGGACGCACACAATCGCCTACTGACCCAACCGTAATTATTATTGTTCTGATTCCAAGGAGGTCCTCCAATCTTCGCTTTCCAGGGTGGCTACTATAGATCACTGTTTGACCTTCCGCTGGCGTGGCACTTGGTTGTTGGCTCGCCCCCAACGCTCCGTCTCCCCTTCCGCTTCTCCCTCCTAGGTCAGACTTCTTAGTCTTTTGAGCTTTTCAATTCATCTCTGTTATTCGAGCTGGAGGGTTAGGGTTTTGATTTGCGGATTTAATGGTTCTCCCGATCAATTAATTTGGGGTTTTTCTTTGCTTAGCTGGAAAATCCTTGGATTAACTGTTGGACTACCATTCTTTGTTTTTCTGCGAGTTGTAACCCTAATTCTGCTTCCTTCCCCTTTAGGCTAGAGCCACTTGAACATCGACGAAAGCCATTTGAACATGTCAATTATCAAGAAATTAACTCGTAAATCTGTCCCTCCCTTAAATATGCAAAGTTCGTTCACAATAAATAACAATTATATGAAACTTAATCATTATCTATTAAAGTTAGATATGATTCATTGATTAATTTTCCTACACTAACTAAATCCTATAGTCCCTCTTCTATCCTCTTTTCCATTAAATGCCCAGATTACCATAAATCCTGCAATTTTGATCGTAATAATACATCAACCTATTTCTTCTGTATTGTTAAAGAAAATGTCAGGACTGATCTATGTTACACTAACCGAAATATAAATTGCATTATGTCGTAACTACGAGGGCTTTTCTTTCTCCCTTTAGATTTTTTCATATTCTTAACCTCTTACATTAGTACTGTCTCTGAACTAGCTACTCATGATATTAGATGTGTGAACATTATAAACAACATTATAAATAGGAACCTGTTGGATCGTTGTGACGTAACCGACTCAAGGAAGCGAGTGTCACTTCTCTAAATCTGCTTCAGCGGAAACGAATTATATACAGACTTAACAAGGTATTTATAGTGGAAACCTCAACACCAAATAGTATTGAGTAAAACCACTACCTTCTAGTTCTTCACTAGAAGGATTCGAAACTAACACACTCTTTTTATTGGATCTCTTGTTCGTTACAGAATCGAGAACTCGGACTAACCTAAGTCACTCTTTTCTCTCTCACGTACACAAACTCAATCCTTACAAGTGTATAAATCTCTTAACCTATTAGCCTATCTTTTCTTCTCTCTGTTTCACGCGCACAATACATAGGAAAGACTTCGTCTATTTATACTAAGTAGCTACGTACCAAGATACGTATCAATGGATATTTAGATCTCCTATTTTGTTAGTCATTTACCCGCCATCACTTGGATCTTCTATCGTATTTGTCTAAGAATCTTTTCCAAGAGTATCTTGTTCAACCGTTTGATTAGATATAATATATCTCCTCCGTCCAAATATCTTTTCCAAAGATATTTCTTGTTCAATGCATCTTAGTCCGTTTATCTCTTTCTCAGCCGGTTTCCTTTTCTTCAATATGGAAAGATTACTTCTTCGGTTTTAAGGTCGCTTCCCTGATATGGAAAGTTTCCTAGTAAGGAAACTTTCCTAAAATAGCAACTGCATGTGACACTCAGGTAAGCAAGTTAGGAAGCGTTTGTCAACATCAAAACTAAGGAACCCTAACAAATTCCCCCTTTTTGATGGTGACAAACACTTTAAACATTGAAGAATAGAAGGCA
>NW_027368383.1:0-50318 GCF_046119375.1 Phyllobates terribilis | reverse complement strand
TCAAAATATGATATTCTACATCTTTAGAATTGCGATAGCTTTTAATATTCTCACATGCATACTTAGTACATGGGCATTTAATCTTCTCTTCACTCATACAAGCTGGATGATCTATGGCGAACTGGATAAACTCTTTCACCTTCTTAGGAAATCCGGAAGTTAGCAACCCCCCGTGAGTCTCCGACACATACAGCCACGGTCTTGGTTCATCTCTGTAGCGCGTTTTATTAGATGACGATTACATCTACTCGCATTTATTATCTTAGCAACACATTCTCTAATTTATTTTATTATGTCGCATGTGTTACATGTACACAATAAAATAACATGTGTTACACTAGTTCTCTAAATAATTATATGCAATTCTAATTTCATGATTACATCCATATAATCTCAATCCAAAATCGTATCTAACCCTAAATCCGTAAATTAAGCAAAAATAAATTTAAAAAGTATTACACAATTTTATTTATAATTCTAAATATGCAATTCAATATAATTCCAACAAAATTCTATATAAATCCTAAAACATTCTATATAATTCTTAAAAAACTTAAATAATCATAATAAATTGTACATATAATTCTAAATATATTCTATTCAATTATTAAAAAATTCTAATAAATTGTAAAAAATTCTTAAAAACTCTTAAATAATCCTAATAAATTGTATATAATTATAAATATATTCTATTCAATTATTAAAAATTCTAATAAATTGTAAGAAAATTCTTAAATAATCCTAATAAAATGTATATAGTTTCAAATAAATTGTATTTAATTCTAAAACAATTATATTTAATTATTAAAAAATTCTCATAAATTGTATATAATTCTTAATTAATTGTATATAATTCCTAATAAATTGTATTCAATTGTAAAACAATTCTATTTAATTATTAAAAAATTATAATAATTTGTATATAATTCCTACATAATTATATATGATACTTAAAAATTCTAAACAATGTATCTAACAATTAATATTTTTTCTAAATAATAATACTAATTTTTATAAACAATTTCTATTTAATACTTTCTAAACAATTTCTAATTAATATTTTCTACAAATTTATATATTTAGTAATTTCTAAACAATTATATTTAACAAATAATATAACAAACTAAAATAAAATAAAACATACCTAAAAACTATAGGGTGGAGGGCCGGCGGCGGAGGCTATGCGGAGGGCGACGACGACGCTGGACGGAGACGGCGGCAGCGCTGGTCGAGGATGGCAACGGGCGCTGGACGGAGACGGCTAGGGAAACAGCGGCGGGACTCGTGAAACGAAAGGCGTCGTCGGAGCTAGGGCGTCGTCGGAGCTAAACCGCCGAAATAATGGGAGGTCGGCGCTAGCTGCAGCAGGTGGAGAAGAGGGCGCGGGTGGCGGCGGGAGAACGAGGAGGCGAGGGGAAGAATAGCGGCATGGCGGGGGAACGAGAAGGACGAATGGAGGAACGAGAGGGGAAGATAGCGGCGCCGGAATGAAGAGGAGAGAAAACAGAGGAGTGGGGGAAGAAGAAAGGGTTGCGCTCGCATATTTATAAACAAAGGGTTTAGCGACGGAATTCCGTCGCTAATGGTAAGGACCGCCAAATTCAATTTTGGCCAATTATTTAGGCGGTTTATACACGTTAGCGACGGATATCTGTCGCTAGCGACGGATATCCGTCGCTAATGGCGTCACCAATGGTGTCACCAATGGCTTTACATTGGCGCCATCTCAGACCGTCAAAAGTAGCGACGGGTTAGCGACGAAAATCCGTCGCTAACCACTGGGGATGCAAAAGTAGCGATGGGTTATATAACTCGTCGCTATATCCGTCGCAAAATCATGAAATTAGCGACGGAATATAATTTCGCCGCTAATTCCGTCGCAAATTAAGAGATTTCTAGTAGTGATATCACATATAGGGACAGGATCATATGCGTACAACCCATTTCGTGCGTACGTGCGTATATGAACGTCTCTATGTATTTTAATGAACCTCCATGTTTTATGTTTTGAACCACATATTCCACTGTTCCATGCAAAATTGATGCTATAATGGATAAGCTTGACTCTCTAACCCAGTCTATTGAAGCAAAGACTGTTAATCAAACGGTGTTTGTGAGAGCTAGACCCGGGCTAGTCTATTCCTCTGAAAAAGCTCCATCGTGTTTTATAGATATTCCCCTTACTAGTAAATTGACTGAAAAGCTGAATTCACTAAGCAAGGAACTTCATTCTTGCAGAAGCAGGAATGAATATCTAAAGTGCAAGATGAAGATTCTAGAAGAGGAATCCAAGTAAACCAAGAGATGGTTTCATAGGGAAAAAGCTCACAAGCTATTTCTTAAGCAAGTTAAGAGTCCTCAACATCAAAATGTTAAGCTTGAAAAGAAAGCCTCATTTCTCCCAGGAAAGTGCAACTATGGCTATGTGAGATATGACTTATATTGTAATCAATGCGGAAACAATGGGCATAAGGTGCAAGAGTGTGAATGTAAGAGGCGCTTAAAAGAAAATCTCAAAAATTATACAAATCTAAGCCGAATCAGGTCTTAAATTTCAATGATCCCACTTACTAACCTCTTGCCCAGTCCACTAAAGCCAAACCTAGAAAAACTATACTAGGAGGTGCTTTAACTAATTCTCCCACGAAGCCTAAGCTTCGACGGGTTCCCAAACATTAATTATTCTTAAATGTAGGTTGAAACAAAGAGCAAATGGTATATTAACAGTGGTTGCTCATGTCATATGACGGGACACCCACAATTCTTGCTCTTGTTTCAAGATAGAGAAGTAGGTAACATTTCCTTCGGGGATAATAACCAAGGAAAAATCAAGGCTACGGGAAGCATGCAACTAACTCTAGATATCCAAATAAGAAATGTAAACTTGGTGGAAAGCTTAAAATTCAATCTTCTCAGTGTCACTCAAATCTGCGAGCAAGGTAAGAACAAAGTCACCTTTACTACTACAAAGTGTGTGGTTAAAGATCCATCCAAAGAGGTAATTATGAAGGGCATAAGGGTGGAGAACACTTACTTGTTCAACCAATCCTTCATGCCAGCTCAACAACCTTTACCTAGCAGCCATTCAAGAGCAATCTAATCTTTCGCATCAACGCCTTGGAAATGCGAGTCTTCATCTTCTTTATAAGCTCCAAACCAGGGAGCTAGTAAAGGGCCTTCTAGAAATCAAGCCAGATGCCATGAAGCATTTCTTATAGTGTGCTCGCTCAAATATCACGCGCTAGTCCTTAGCTCCACCCAAGAAGGTTGTTTAAACCAAGCGCCCCCTTGAGCTCATCCACATGGATCTATGTGGTCCCATTCCAGTCCAAAACACAAGAGGTAATCGTTATATCTTTGTGTTGGTTGATGATTTTTCCCGCTTTACATGGACTCTTTTCCTTAGAACTAAAGATGAGGCATTTTAAGAATTTTCATATTTAGTACTTCTATTGTAAAAGACTTTAGATCCTCCTCACCGTTCCATTTGTTGAGATCATGGGCTGGAATTCGAGAATGGGAAAATTCTAACTTTTAACATGGAGAAAGGAATCAACCATAACTTTTCAGCTCCAAGAATGCCTAAACAAAATGGAGTTGTGGAAAGGAAGAATAGGACACTGGAAGAAATGTCTAGACCAATGCTCATAGCAAGTGGGCACCCTCAACATTACTGGGTTGAAGCTGTGAGAACCATCTATTACATCATCAACCATGCTATGCTCAAGCAATTCTGGATAAGATCCCCTATGAGTTGCTTAAAGGGCAAACTCCCAATCTTTCTCACTTGAGAGTATTTGGGTGCAAATGTTATGTCCACAACAATGGTAAGGACAATCTTGGTAAGTATGATGCATCTAACGATGAAGCTGTGTTTTTAGGTTATGCCCCTTCAAGCAAGGCGTATAGGGTGCTCAATAGAAGGACCAAGAGAAATGAAGAAAGCATTCATATGACCTTTGACGAGCGACCTATTCTTGAACACGGAGAATCTGACACTAATCAAGGTGAAGCCCCTCTACAACATGGTTCTCTTCATTACACTTCTTTAGCTACATCTTCAAAAGTTGGAAGTGATGATGATGATGACAAACAATGAGCTCCCTCCTTTTAGAATGACGGTGCTCATGAAGTGAGCCACACCAAAGATCAAGCTCAAGATGTCCCTCATCCAGATAAAAAGGAAGAGTCCCAGGATGAAGAGTTGCCTAGCACATAGGACATAGCCCTTGATGAAAGTGATGTGGGACCATCTACCGCTAAAGCGTGACTCCCTCCTGCTGAAGCGGCCTCTCTTCATCTTCAGAGAGACCTGAAAAAGTCTCAACGAGACCTCTGAAGGATTTAGAGAAAACCAAGAAGGTTTCAGCGAGACTTCCATTTTCGCTTGATGACTTCCCAGAAGCAGTCGCTATGGTAATCAAGAACTATCAGCAAAAGAAGGCTCATCCTCAAGACCAAATCTTGACTCCTTTTGTAGACAAAGTCTTTACTCTCTCCTCGCTCAATAATCTCCCAGCATTTCAAGATTTTGTTTCCTTTTTCGAGCCAAAGAATGTCCAGCAAGCTCTCTTGCATCATGACTGGTTTGTATCCATGTAAGAGGAGCTCATGGAGTTTGAACGTAACATGGTTTGGAGACTCGTCCCCAGGCCGCTCAACAAGACTATGATTGGTACGCTTTATGTTTTCAGAAACAAGCTCGATGACACAGGGAACATGGTTAGAAACAAAGCGAGACTAATATCTCAAGGCTACAATCATAAAGAGGGTATAGACTATGACGAGACCTATGCACCAGTAGCTTGCTTGGAGGCAATTCCTCTTTTGATTGCCTTCACAACACTCAAAGGCTTCAAACTCTACAAGATGGATGTCAAGATCGCCTTTCTGAATGGCACTCTGAACGAAGAAGTGTTTTTCAAGCAACCTCCGGGATTTGAAGTCAAGGAATAAGACTCGTGTTGGTCTAAGGGGGAAGAATATTATACTTGTCTGAAGTGTGAGGTAAAAATGTAATTAAAAGCTTTGTATGTTCTAAAACTTCATCTTGATATAATTCTATTATCAATATGATAAATTTGCACAGTTCTATAAGTTTGTCATCATCACACAGGGGGAAATTGTTAGTTCAGTTAGCCTTAGCTTAACTCAGTTTCTTAAGTTTTGATGATTATCAACTTAGTATATAATTGTGTTCATGAGTTTCAAGTTTTATTGGACTTTCTTATAAGTTTGAAGGTCTATCTAATACATAGCAAGTCTCTCTTATAGAAAATAATAAGTGTTATGGTCGCGCTTAAGAGTTTTAAAGGCCGCTTATTAGCGAGATGGTCAAGCTAAAGAATCTAGAGAGAGATTAAGTGTGCCAGTTAGCTGAGTAGAGGAGAAGCACGCACCAGGAAATAAAAGAAGGAGAAAACACATCTTTGGAATATTTCTCATATAAGCACGTGATATATATGTATCTCAGCTGATTGCAAGATGTGCGAGTTGCATTTGATCCAGCGCGTACAGTTGTCGACATGTTAGCTTATTTATGCAAGTTGTGAGCACGCCTCTGAAGGGTGAAGAGCAGGCTCTACCACGTGACGCAAGAGAAATCGTTCTCAAAAGTGGTTCAACTGAATAAAAAACGCATTTCTTGAGAGCCAATAGGAATTTAGCACCTTTTGAATGTGTGTTTAATAAAGTTGTATAGAAAGTTATCATGTTAGCTCTTCTATAAATAGAGGAAACTTGTAATTAGAAAGGGTTACGAGTTTTCATATAATGAGGTCATTCTTTGTAAGTGAGATTAAAGTGTTTAGGTTATCTTCGAGGAAGTGAGCATTCAATTTCTAGAGTGAAAGAGAGAATTGTATGTTTAAACACTTGTAAGCAAGCTTGAAAGAAATAAAAGAGTTAGTGATGAGTTTTATCCCGCATCACTAGGATTTTAGGTTCCCATCTTTGATTGAAGTTCTTGTTCTACTATCTAGCTTCTTTCTTCCCACTTTGATCAAACTCTAAGTCCTCTTGAGACTTTGTTTGTAAAGAAATTCCCTTCTCTAATCAAAGAAAAGCCAATCATATTTGTATTAGTAATCAAAAGTGTGATGTTTTGGCAAAGGAAGAAATACTCAAACATGATAAATAATGCATACAATATCAATGGTTCATGTAATATCAAATATCAAAGGCAAACAAAATATGATAAGAGTTCAAGGACAACTGGGAGCTCCTCCACCTATTTTCTCTTTGACTGGTCTAGGCTTTTCTTGATCCCGTCCACAATCATCTTTGTTAGTGGCTTTAGCTTTACCATTTCCATGCAGATAAGAAACATAATATTAAAAGTTTTTAATTTTGAATTCAGCACAATAAGATTAAAAAATTGTCCCACCCAAATTGTGTGTCTCTATCGGAAATTAAAGCATATGGGATCCCGAATCGAGTAATGGTGGAGTTCTAGATAAACTTCTAAATGTTCGTGTCCTGAATCTTTGCCAAAGTTTTGGCCTCCACCCACTTGGTGAAGTAATCTTTCACAGTCACCATGAAGCACTTGTTTCCCGGTGACATTAGTAATGGTCCCACAATATCGAGTCCCCATTGCACGAATGTCCAAGGGCTCGTAAGTGGATGAAGATCTCATGCTGGTTTCTGAATTAGGTTGTAGAAGCACTAACACCTGCTGCATTTTTTGATGTAGCATTTTGTTTCCTTTTGCATATAGGGCCACTAGGAGCCCTTGTTGCAATCTATGTTGGCCAATGTTTGACCGGCCATGTAGACTTCTCAAACGCCCTCGTGATGCTCATAAAGAGTGTCATCAACTTTTGAAGGAAAAATACAACTCAAATACAGTGCCGAGAATGATTGTGATGCGGAATCCCTCCGACAAAAATCCAGAAGCGCTTCACCCTAAGTCTCAGAAGTCGTGCTTCCTTATTTTTTGAAGGGAGGGTGCCAGAATATAGAATATTGAATATTGGGTCCATCCAACTGGACTTCGTATCTCTGTGAAGCGCCTCTTCCAAATCAATGTTGGTTGGTTGAATAGTCTTGATTTTAATTACCGAGTAAGATTTGAAAACGCTTGATGACATCATTGTGGGTAGTGCATCTACTATCTCGTTCTAATGTTGTAGGATTCGATTCACTGAATATTCGGTGAAGCCTGATAAAATGTTCAGTGCTTTCTTGAGGAAGGTTAGCATTCACGAATTCTTCGCACCATTATCTCCAAATATCCAATTGACGATCAATTAGAAGTCAGAAAACACCACATATGGGCCGCAATCTATCCGAGGATCAAAGCCTCGTACCCGGATTCATTCTTGCTAGCTGGAAACCTAACTTTATGGCCATATAAATAGTCTCTCCCGTAGGGGAGGTTAGAACCAAACCTGTGTCGGTCCTATGTTGGTTCTTGGCACCGTCGACCTGGAGTTCCCAAGTTCTCTGTTGTTCGACCTACAGTTGCTATGCATGTGACAATATTTCTGGCTCGATGTTGGAGAACTCATCCAGAAAATATGCCATCACCTGGGGCTTGATTGCGGTTCTAGGGACGAAGTCCATTTCGTGTTGTCCCAGGTCCATCACCCATTTTTCTACCCTTCAAAATAAGTCTGATCCTTGAAGGAGTGACTTAAAGGGATATGCTGTTATGACCTTAATGTTGTGCACATGGAAGTAATGGATGAGCTTTCTTGTATCGCCTATTAGGATAGGAAAAGCTTTTCAATAGAGGGGTATCTAGTCCCCGAACCTACTAGTATCTTACTAGCGTAGTATACAGGTCGTTGTCACCCCTTCTCGACTCGGATTAGGACTGCGCTAACTGCTCGGTATGAAATAGCCAAGTACAACGTCAATTCTTTGCCATCTAGAGGAACTGACAATATCAGTGGATCTTAATAATATCTCTTTAGCTCGTTGAGAGCTTTCTCATACTCGTCATTCAACTGGAATACGCGGTCACCCTTTAGTATCTTGAAGAAGGCGTTGCATCTGTCTGAAAATTTGCTCAGAAACATGTTTAGTGATGATGCCATTTCGATAAACCTCTGGACCTCTTTCACGTTTTTAGGACTCTAAATACGTTTGATAGCCTTTATCTTATCCGGGCTTTCTTAGATACCACGTTTGGTGACCAGATGTCCAAGAAATTTGCCTGAGCCAACTCCAAAAGCGTGTTTCACTACGTTCAGTTGAAGTCCATATACTCTTGGAATGGTGAAGACAAATTGCAGGTCCATTATATGCAAACTCTGCTTCTTGTTCTTGCCTCTACCGTCTTCTCAATCAATTCTACAACAACGTGTTTATCATTCATTGAAAAGTTTCCCCGACATTTTTCAGATCGAAGGACATTACTCTGTAGCAGAATATGCCTCTTGGTTTCAAGAAAGCTGTCTTCTCTCGGTCTTCTCGTGCCTTCGGAATTTAATGGTATCCCTTATAAGTGTCAAGAAAACTCATCCACTTGTGCCCAGCTATAGCATCCACCAACTGGTCTATCTCGGGAAGGGCTATGTTCAAATCTGTAAAATCTAGTCATACTCTCCAGCCGCCCGTCTTGTTTATAATGACAACTGGGTAAGCGACCCATGTTAGAAATTTAACTTCCTCGACTGTGCCAGCTTCTTGTAGCTTTTTTGAGCTCTTTAAGAATGGCATCGACATATTGTTCGAATGATCGTCTTGCCCATTGGATAACATGCTTGGTGTCATCTCGCATGTTCAGAGAATGACAAGCAATACTAGGATCTATACCCGACATATCATAAGGGAACCAAACAAAAAAAAACTAAATTTCTCTTTAGGAGTTTAATAAGGGACTCTAGTTCATCTCCTATAATATCAGCTCCTATTGAAAAGAACTTATTATCTTAAGATTTCACTTAGATTTTCTGCAGCTCTTTGATCGATCAACACCGCTGGTGCTAGGACGACCAAGTCTAGGATCCGGGGCTCTTCATGCGCCATGCACACTCCTGCAGCGCTGTTTCCTACTCTCAAACACTGTCTAGCCGAGCGTTGATCCCAATGAATCCTAACTATCTCTCCATCGTGCAAAAAAGCATCAAGTGATGTAACGTGGAATGCATTGCTCCCATCAGGTATGTAGGATCGAAGTTATTAATCTCTTTAAGTAGATCTATAGCTATTATGAAGCTATAGAACCTAAGTGCAAAATTTATAGATTAGCTACAATAAAGCACAAGTAATATGTATTAAATATGCTTAGCTCTTGAAAGGATTTTTCCAAGGTGAGAACCCTGGATTTCTAATAAGTCCAAGATGAAACTCACCACTAGCTTGTATTAGATAAAGATAAATTACACAGTTAACCTTGAGAAAAACACCCTTATGCTACACCTAGCTTCTCCCTAATGTTTTCTCCAAGCTTCTCCCTAGTGGAACACTCTCTCTCAATACATGTTTTCGTTCAGTTCATACAAGTAAATCTCTCTCAAAATTTCTAGATTTTTAGGCTATAGCTTTGATCATAGCGACCTTTGATCTCTATGATTGTTCAATAAGCTTGTGCCTAACAGCACCCTAATGCACACCTTATATAGAAATCCAACTTACTTCCCTAAGCTAGACTTTCTACACTTACACTGCACTTGAAGAACCCACCTTAGCAATCCGTGTGATCAACTTTATCCCAGAATTGCATCCACGACTTTTACTCTTCTCTTGATTTGTCCAGCTCAGCGATCCCCGTTCATCCACTGTCCAAAATTATAAAGATAATGACCTCCGATTGTCCTTTCCCTTAAGCTGTAGCTTCAACGGCCTACCTTCCTCGGACCAAATCTCCTATCTGCTTCTTCAGGATTCCACCCATGGACGCATTGAGTTCTTTTTACTTGTATTTCTTCACTTCTCTTCTAAAGCGCGGTACTCTAGATTTAAAGTGTGACTCGATAGCTTAAAGCTAGACCTTCGATCTTATTATTTGTTCTTTTCAAACTTATTTTGTCTTGGCGAGATTCAGCTTTCCCCGCTAGACCCTCAGTTGTCACAACTAGTCCTCTTTGTTACGGCTACACCTTAAACTCCTCGATCTATACATGGTTAGCTTCAAACACACAAAAGACATCAAATAATTGAGTTTGTTATCATCAAAATAAGTGGAAAGGTTTAGCTAGTTTATTCTAGCTCTAGCTCAAACCAACAATTTCCCCCTTTTGATGATGGCAAACTCATACACATGTAAGCATATAAAAATTTCAAAGCGTACTCAGTTAAGATACAGGTATGCTAGCAATAAGCTCAAACATCTTCGCTAAGAAATTTAACGATATTACTTTTGTTCCACCTTAGACCAAGCCGGTCTAAATTCCCCTCCTTAGTAAAATATGGATGTACCTGTTTACTTCCCTCTTTTGACATCATCAAAAAATGCAAGTTTAACTCATGCAAAGGGAACTAAAGTGGAAAGTGCAATCAAGCCTAACTCAATAATCAAGCATAGAAAAGCAGTAGGCAAATAAAGCTAAAGAATAACTAAGCAAGTAAGCGCAAGCATATGGAATCCAAAATGCATACGTAGATTATAGTTGTTCCTTTCAGCCTTTATGGTTGGTACCCTAGGATAGCTAAGAAAAACATTCAAGAAAAATGGAGAACAAACACACACACACACACAAACACTTCAGCTAAAATCACGATGTTGTCGAGTGAGGTTTGCCAGAGATTGAAGCAAAATAACCATATCATCCTGTCTGGCTGTCATGAGCTCAATCTGAGCCGTAATCCCAAAAAGCTTCAGCTCCAGGGCCTTGCATTGAGATTGTATAGCCTTTACAACACGCTCATAAGCTAGCAGATCAGCAGGAAGAGCAATCTGTACATCTCTGGAGCGGGAGGAAGAAGCAGCTGGTGTGGACACTTTTGCATATACAGGCTTGGCGACCATCTCAGTGACCTTCTCAACCGTCAAAACCTCATCGAACACAGTTTCCTTCATAGGCTTGTACAGACCTTCATCCTTGAGCATGCGAGTAATAATATGAGGAAAATGGAGAGGAAATTAAGTGTGAGCGCGACTAACCACCATATGGCTGAACATGATCTCCTGTATTGAATGAGAAGGCTTCTCTGACTTGACAACCACCATAGTTGAGGACGGATCTGCCTCTTCAGCCTCATCAGTATACATAATTACCTCCTCCATCACCTTTTGCTTTCCCTTCGACGCACTTTTCACATCTTCCAGCAACTGATGCTGAGCCGGAGCGAATACCTCGTCGGCTTCCTCTATAAATGAATCTATATGGATGAGTGCAGTTGAAGGAGAGGGAGAGTTAAGATGGTCTCCTGAAGCAAATTTCAACTTTTTCGGCGAGTGGTGAGGGGAGCGACGAATTGGTGGAGAGATTTATGCGCTTGATTTCTTTACCTTAGTCTCAAATATCTCATATCAGATTTTGACCACATATGTGATGACAATATATATTGTCGCGGTCACCAGATCATCTCTGGGAATAGAGTCATGCTCATCCGCAGTCGCTTGACCTTCAATGAGGTCTTTATCACTAATCTCTGGGTCAATGGATGGGGTTTTTGGTGTCGAAGACAAGATGGAGGTGTTACTGGGAGTCAATGGAGGAGTAGCTTCCTGTGCAGCAATCATAGCAAGCCTCTCGCGATTAATTTCCTCAACCGGCCGGCAAAGCTTCGCTTTAAATTAAGCTTAAAGCTCATCTTGGGTTGGGATTCTGATGGGCTTGTCGTCGGCCATTTTAAGTGGAGCTTTTTGTTTAGGAACAGAGAAGCAAAAAGGAATTTGGTAGCCATTACAGGAAACTGATATTTTAATTCAATTGGCTGGTGGGTATACTGTTTGTCCTGGGGGGTAGTAGAGAATGTACTAGTATTGGTCGATAGGTTAGTTTTTCCTACGGACTTTTATGTGCTTGATATGGAAAATGACATGACAACTTCACCTATACTTTTAGGTAGACCATTTATGAGGACTGTGGGCACTAAGTTAGATTTTAGGTAAGGGGACTTTGTCTTTAGAGTTTGATGGTGAGGTGGTGTTCTTTGATTTGTTTGAGGATACGGAGGATTCTATAGAGGATGTAGCATGTGTTTTTGCTATTAAGGTGATTGACCCCGCTGGGGATATTGATAGTACTGAGTTGTGTTTGGCAGATGGGCCCCCGATGCTAATGTTAAAGGGAGATGGGTTTCCCCCT
Source organism: Phyllobates terribilis (assembly GCF_046119375.1). Classification (NCBI taxonomy): domain Eukaryota; kingdom Metazoa; phylum Chordata; class Amphibia; order Anura; family Dendrobatidae; genus Phyllobates; species Phyllobates terribilis. Next base: position 38,115 of record NW_027368383.1, on the reverse strand, counting down.
CCTTCTCCTATTTTACAAGTATCGAGAGTCTCGACTGCGTTACCTCCGGGGCACTACATAGAGAAGAAGGGATGGTATGACAATGGGATGAGAAAGAGAAAAGGAATTAAGAAATACTATATCAGGAAGGATGAGTTGTCCGGGAGGCAACCCGTCCGAAGAGGTAATCTTCCACTTCCATCTATCTTGTAACTTTGTTCTTTGTTTCACAATAGGGACATTGTGTAGTTTAAGTGTGGGGGATGGGATTATCTCACCTATCCTAGTTTTTGATATTTTTCAGTATTTTTGAATTTTTAGAGTCGGTTATCATATTCCCTCCCTCTCCCTATTTAATACTTTGTGGACTTCCGTAATGGTGCATGGATTTTGGATCTTTTTACTATGCATTTGATTGTTAATGTTGCAATTATGTATGATGATGATATGATTGATCAAATTAAGGACTTTGACTTGAGCATGTGAATTATAATTAGGATGCATTAGGACCAATATTAAGATTGTAATTTCACCATCTTATCTCTAGTTTTTCCATATTGTCATTATTATCTTGCTTCCGTCCTTATTCATTACAAATTGAATAAAAGAAAATAAAAAGCTAGTGAACTCCTAGTAAAATGAGCCCGACGCGATCTCTGCGGTGCGAAAGATCACCCCGGGTTCGATCCTCCATGGCTAATCAAGCAAAGAGTTTCATTAGTTGGCCCGGACTGTAAGACGGACGGGTCCGATACCTAAATAATGGTTATAAAGAGAAAAAAATAAGTGAATAGGATGAAAAGAAGAAAGAAAAATTTACATGTGGTATTGCTTGAGTTGAGTTGTGGTTTTTTATATGCTTTCGATGGTATTGGAGCTTGTGAATTCTTCTTATAGATTATGAAGAATGTTAGGAAAAGAATTTATCATTTATTTGATCTTGCGTTATCATCCTTCACATATTACTTGGATAGAAACATCTTTTGCATAGTTTGGAGATTCATGATTAGTGCATTTGCGTAGGATAAGCATAGTTCAAGTTTGGGGAATGATTGATGCCATTGTTGGGTTAGTTTAGAGTTTATTGAGTCTTGCATTGTTTTTGAAGATTTCTAGTAGGGTCATAGTCTATGGTTGTGCCTTGATGATTGCATGTACCTAGGAGCTAAAGTGTTGATTCGACGACCACTACTATCAAGTTATTCCATTCTCGCTGAGATCGCCAAGTATTTAGCTGCAACTTACTCAAGGACGAGCAAGGTCTAAGTGGGGGGGGGTGTTTGATATGAGACATCTAGTATGGCTTAACAAGTGGTCGTTAGCATCATTTATGGGTGATTTGGTATGTTTATGGAGCATATTAATGTGATCCGGACCTGGCAGACCAAAGGTTATGTACAGAGATTACAAACATTCGAAGAGAAGATTACCTAAGGGACGAAGCACGATCGCATACACAGACGCAGCCGCACAGGACCAGAGGATCCCTGGAGCGACCGCTCCATTGTTCGAAGAGGAAACTGTCAAGCTCAGCCCAGACGCGACAGCGCCGACATATGTGCGACCGCCCCCGTGTTGGGCTAAGAAAGCTGCTACTTTCCTTCTTCACCGAGATCCACTTTGGGCTTTTTACTTATTTTCTGATGGAGCTCGGGCTAGGCCTTTTTAGATTAGTCTTCTATTTTTAGGTTAATAAATATAGGGTTTGAGTTGTACCTCCACCCTATCTTGCATTTTCTAGTTTGAGTTTTACATAGTTTTACAATGAGGCAAGAGTAGTTCCATTAATTTGTTCAACTTGTTGAAGCCAACAGATGAATTGATTGTAAGACTTCTATTATTGGTTCTTAATTATATCATGGTTGTTGCATCTCAATTGATTATAATTGGTTATTGAATGTGATTTACCTATCTGTCTTGATCAACTAGGTATAATAAGTCTATTCAAACTGCTAGGTCTGACTTGTCCGAGTTGGAGAGTCTTATCATCAGGTAGCAAATCAATACATGACCTAAATTGGATTTTCATTGTAGGGAGGGGTTTTGATATGTTAAATATCGGCCTTGAGCCGGTGGTACTGCATGTTCCTATTTATTCATGAGTTCATTGTTGCGTAAGCATAAAATCTTGATAGTTTCATGATTGTAGTTAAGTAAGGTCTATTAGGACTAGTTGGACTATTAGATATATAAGAACAAGGATTAGGACAACTATAGGATATAAAGATTATGATGAACCCGAATAGTAATTAAGAAGTCAATGATCAATCAATTATTGTGTTAGGTGGATACTTGTTGAGCAAATTACTTTCCCAATATTCTTTTCAAATCAATCATTAGTTTAGTTTCATTTAAATCATTTCCCCCCTTTTGGTTACAATTAAGTTGATTAGATTAATTACACAAGAATTGAATACCTGATTTCATGTGGGATCGACCCTTTCTTGCCACTCTTCTAGTTAGAGTAGCTGGTTAGGTAATTATTATTTTGACGTGGCTAAACGACACTCTTCAACTAGCCATGGTGGATAAATTTGACTACCGGTTCCACAGTTTTGACAAAGTGGTGAATATTCCAACGGTTAAGAAAATATGGAAAGCCATTCTGGATATTTACAAAGAAAGAAATGAGTATTTTCAAAGATGAAAAAGTTTATCTGAGCACAGATAATATATGTGACAGAAATTAAGGTAGCTTTGCTAATGAATCTGTTTTTAGTTGATTTCTTCAATAGAATCCAATCATCTAATTTACTAATTCACGTTTTAAAGTTGAAGATTGGTATTCCCATTATGCTACTCAGAAATATGGACCAATCTGTTAGGTCATGTAATGGCACAAGGTTGATAGTGAATCATCTTGGAGGTTTTTTTTATAGAAGCTACCATCATTTATTCGACCATTACTGGATGTTGGGTATTGGTACCACGAATGATACTTTCACCATCAGATACTAGATTTTCCTTTTAAGTTCCGTACAAGGTAGTTTCCTGTGGTTGTTTGTTTGCCATGACAATTAAAAAAGTCAATGACTTTAACTCTCCCAAGTGGGTTTTGTTTCTTCCAAAACCCGTTTTCACTCGTGGTCAACTTTACGTTGCTGTTTCTAGAGTAACGAGTAGCAGTGAGATGAAAATCTTAATTTGTGATCGTAAAGGTTGTCCATAAAATACGACTATAAATGTTGTATATAAGGAGGTTTTTCATAATCTCATATGAGCTATTCCATATTATTCAAAAAATATTTTAAATTAATGGTTACAATAACGGTGAGCATCTACTCCATAATATTTTTTGGATCGACAATAAGCTGGCTATGTTGAATAAATGCCCTTTGATATATATCTTTGTTGATAAACATGAGCAGAAAATATTACGTACATGTTATTATCTATCATTTCTGAGCATTAAGTAATTGTTTTAAATATTTAAAACCATATAAATTGACAACATGTACATACTTAAAAAACATTATATATATATATATAGAGGTGGGTTCCGGTAAAACGGTTTTTATGATAAAACGGTAGTACTAATCTGGACCATTAGATTGAAGAGAATGGATGGGCTGGATTTAACTAGAAAAATTAGATTGATTAAAAGAAAATTAATTAAAAACAAAGGAGAGAATCTAGGAAAGGAAAAAAATGATAAATAAAACTGATTTAATTGATTGTGATTTTATTTTTTAACAAACGATCTCCTAAGAATTCATGAAATATTTTTTCCGGTTCATTGTTCAAGAGTTTATTCGTTTCGAGATCACAATTTTTTCAAGATCCATATAGGTGCGTTTTTTCAGTTATCATACAGTTTTCAGAATTAGTTGTATATTTTTCGCGATACAATACATGTTTTTCGCGATTTCTCTGTTACGAATAACTCAATTTCAATAGTTGCAAATTCTTTTTTCGCGAATTTGAGTAATGATTTTCGAGATTTGAGTACTGATTTTCGGTTGTGTTTTTCCTAGAAATCAAGTGTGAATGAATAAGTTTGATCATGAAAAACAATTTGGGATCATGAAAAACAAGTCTTAGAGTGTGAAAAATACGTCTAAGAGCGTGAAAAAATAGTTCCTACAATTTATCGACTCCTTTAGATTGTGAACAACGAATCTTAGATAGTGAAAAATAAGTTTCAGATTGTGAAAAACGAGTTCCGGTTCATGAAAAACAAGCATAATGAACAAGTTTTAGATTGTGAACAACGAATGTTAGAACACGAAAAATAAGTTTCAGACGATGAAAAATGAGTTTCAGATCGTGAAAAACAAATGCGAAGTGTGAACAACAAGTTTTGTAGTGTGAAGAATGAATCTTTGATCGTGAAAAACAAGTTTGTGATTGTGAAAAAAAAAGAGTAACAAGTTTGGTGGACCTATACAGGTAACAATCAGTTTCTTTGCTAGTGATAAACAATTCCTCATAAATGTATATGGATGATGTTTAGCATACACGTTCAAGATAACAGTACTTGATTATCAGCAAGAAGCAAGAACAACTCAGTATTGAGCCAATTTTCGAGAAAAATTGCGAATAAAGCAAGCTTACAAAAAACACTAAAGCACCACTTATAGTAATCAGAGAAATAGGGCGGATCTGAGACTTGAGTGTCTCAAGCAGCAAATCATCCAAACAAAGCCTCTTCTAAATTGCAGCAAATCATCCAAACAAAGCCTCTTCTGAGCCAAAGCCTTACACAAACATTATAACGATACTTGATTATCAGAAAAATAGGTCGGATCTGAGACTTGAGCGTGTCCAATTCGCCTTAAAAGCAGAAGAATCGGTTCCCTTCGGCTGAATTTCATGAAGAATCTGCACATCCTCCTCTGTTGTATTTCGAACTTTTCCAAGAGCTAGGGCAAAAGAAACACCACCGACAGCTCCAATGGTAAGAGATTAATTGCTCGCAATTGACGAGGTGAAGTGATGGATAGCTGCGCCAATAAGATCGGAACGACGAGTGATTCTCAATCGCCCGTTCAGAAACACAAATTGTAAAAAATTCAGTAAAACCAGAAATTGTTCAAATTGGACAGATCTTCATAAAGTCGATATGGGCAAAACAATTTACCTGACTGCCGGATATGGAGGGGAATAGACGAAGAATTTGTGGCGGAACAAAGAGAAGGAGGCGAGCAGGAATGGAGTCGAAAATGGAGGCTTTGGGGATGACGAGCGACAGATATTGGAGGCGAGTTTTCAGATCCGGGAAAAGAGAGAGAGCGCTGGTAGAGAAAGTGAGAAAATGGCAATTAAATCCCTGTAATCTAGGATGAAATCTTTCTTATTTATTTATTTATTTTGATATGTAATTGATTAATCTTGTCCGTTTGATTTAGACTAATCTAACGCTCAAGATTAATACTACTGTTTTACTATAAAAGGTTGTTTTACGTGAACCTAAATCTATATATATATATATATATATAATGCATCATATAATGCTACACAAAAATATACTCTAGTTATAGAGTATGGAGTTAAAGAAGTGTAGTTATTAGATCCATTAAAACTCAAAAACCTCTAATTGTGAAACTCAAAAGCTAATAACAATTGTATCATCAAAATGAAGCATTTAAATTCTCAACATGGACATTTATTTTTTGTTTTATATTTTTTATTTATGCGATAAACAAAATCCCGTGCTTAACACAGATCATCAAGTAGTAATTCAACTAAACAAGCTGGAGATATTGTAATGTATTAATGGAATGTTTTATTTTATCTAATTTTTAATCAATACGTGTTAAAATTCTGATAGAATGGTCGAGTCTTTTGATTGAGCTTATATATAATATATTTAGGGTTAAGTCGATTTTAAAGTAATTCTTATGATTTTTGATGGATTTTACCTATATCAAAAACTCGGTAGGCATTTTATTCCAAGTTAAATATTTAACGTAATGGCATCTTGGCGCGTTAAATGCTCTAAATAACAAAATTATTGTTAAATTGTGTAACATACTCTATATAACAGAATTATTCTTAAACTGTGTCACGATATCCTATATGACAGACTGTTAACCCACGTTAAATAATCTAAGTAGAGAAAAGTTCAACTATATTAAATACTCTCTATGTAATGGTATGTTTAACCGTGTCACATACCCTACATAATGGAATCTTAGGCTTTTTTTGTAGATTTTACCTTTACCCAAAACTCGTGAGACATTTTACACCATGCCCGTCAAGAAGGAGGTTCTGGTACGTACAGTTTATTCCGTGCGTACGTGTATATATGAACCTTTTTGTGTAATTTAATGAACTTCCATGTCTTATGTTTTGAACCACATATCTACTATGAACCTTCATTTCTGAAATTTTAGGCGGTTCAAAAAATAAGACACGGAGGTTCATTAAATTTCAGATTCATAGTAGATATGTGGTTCAAAACATAAGACATGGAGGTTCATTAAAATACACAGAAAGGTTCATATACACACGTACGTACGAAATGGGTTGTACGCATATGATCCTGTCCCGTCAATTATATATGTAATGTCATCTTAGAGTGTGTTAAATGCTCTTCATTACAGTATTAATTTTAAACCATGTTACAAACCTACACTAGATTATTAACGCCCGTGCTTGGCATCAACTTTTTTTTTACGATATTATATATTGAACCTTATTTATAAAATGTGTTTTTTTATTTAAATTATTAAGCAACACAAAACGTATTAAACTCATCTCATTCGAGTATATATTTAAACTGAGGCACATACTGGTTTATTAATGTGGGAATTCTAATTAATTTAAATGTTGATTTAAAATGAGTAGAAATTATTAATATTAAGCCAATCTGATTAGACATTATGTAAGAATTATGCTTGCACATGACTGATATTGTGTTTTTCTTCCGTAGGAATGGAATGTAAAGAAGATTTGGTAAAAATGAATAGGTTATAGATGGTGATTAAAAAATAGAAATGAAAATGAAAATTTGAAGGTTGGAAAATAGTTTTTCTTTAATTTTATAAGATGACTTATGGTGAGACTAAAAAATAGAATAAGTTAGGATCATTTAAAAAAGAAGAAGACACTTATTTAAATTAGAGTGGGACATTAAATGAGTTAAGTACTCAAAATATTTTACTTTATAGAACTGCACAGAAATGAATTCGACATTAGCTATATATATGAATGATATGAGGAATGATTATTAGTATTGAGCCACACTATATATAACACAATGGATCACAAAGACGATGCCATTTGTAGAAAATATAAACAGTTGAACTAAAGGAGAAAGAAGCCGAGTGAAATGTGAAGAGAAATTTGGGACATGAAATTGAAGATAATAATAATATTGAAAGAAAAAAGAAAACACATCTTTAGGTAGAGTAGGGTGGTAGCATTTATTAATTAAAAAACTCAATTATATAGGTTACTAGTGATGGCATGCCCGTGCTATGCACGGGCTATTGTGTCTTTTTTTTTTAAGGAAAATTACTTTTATTGAAGAGTTGAGAAGAAAGAAACGCATAGAATTCAATGGGGGAGGGATGTAAAGAGGAATAAAGTCTTGGATTAAAAAAGGCCTACAATTAATGGAGTCAAATGTATTGAGAAGAAAAAAAACGCATAGAATTCAATGGGAGGGATGTAAATATGGAGGATTCTAAATATTTATGTTCTTTTTACAACCTAAATAACATATTTTTGGGCTTTGTTGAATTGAATTTGTGTAATTAATATGATCACTAAATATTTATGGCTTTTTGAACAACCTAACTTTACAATATATGATATGATGATATGATATGATCCTATGAAGCATCATCTTCTGTGAGTGCTACGACTAACTGCAATGCATTTCTAACCACTGATTTTTTATTATAAAAAATTAGCCATTAAATCATCTCTTTCAAACAATCATACAAACACCTTATGTGCCTTAGACTTGGGTTATTTTCAAGCTCTGAAGAGTGCTCAAAATCTACATCAATCCATATCTACATCTGCATAGAGGTCTATAGTTACATCTCCTGGTTTGTCCTTATTCATGAGATCTTTTCATATGGCAGCCAAATTAATTTATTTGCATGTATACATTGAATCAGATTATGGAAAGAAATAATTAGAATGATAAATAGTGTCAATGCGACAAAGATCAGATCACATAATAGGTAGCATCAACGCAAACAAAGTAATAACATTATCTAAGATCTAACCTTTCCTTACGAATCAATTCAGAACCACAATAGAGGATGGAAGAATACACAGTTGTAAGATTGAACCCTGCAATCCATAAGCAAAAAGATATTTCATAGCTCAAGAAATTGCAAAGAAGAGCTCAATCAAATATTTTATATTTTTCACAATATCGTAAACAAACCCTTTCTAACCTTTCTTCCATGCAATCAGAAACAAAATCGAAACCCAATTTGCAAAAAATAAACATCGATAGTACAAATAAAAAGAAGAAATTTTACATTACTATGAGGGCGTTTAGGGGCGTCGGTTGTATTTGAGCGTCGTGAAATCGGATAATGACGTTGCCGAGGAGAACGAAGGCAGTACGGTGCCGGAGAACGAAGGCAGTCCGGCGGATTTCTCCTTCTCCACGAATTCTTCGAGCAAATCGAGCGTTGTTTTAGAGGATTTCTCAGGTCGTGTAAATATAGAGGAAGAGGAAGAAACGCTTGGATTAAAAAATGCCTACAATTAATGGAGTCAAATGTATTAAGAAAAAGAAACGTATAGAATTCAATAGGGATGGATGTAAAGAGGAAGAAACTCTTGGATTAAAAAACGCTTACAATTAATGGAGTCAAATGTATTGAGAAGAAAGAAACACATAGAATCCAATGGGGAGGCATGTAAAGAGGAAGAAACTCTTGGATTAAAAACGCCTACAATTAATGGAGTCAAATGTATTGTGAAGAAAGAAACGCATAGAATTCAATGGGGAGCGATGTAAATATGGAGGATTCAAAATATTTATGGTTTTTTGTACAACCTAAATAACATGTTTTTGGGCTTTGTTGAATTGAATTTTTGTAATTAATATGGTCACTAAACATTTATGGTTTTTTGAACAACCTAACTTTACAATATTATAATATATATGATATATGATATGATAAGTAGGGTTAAATTAATAAAAGGAAACAATGTAATTTATATTATATAGTATAGTATATTAAGAAAGTTAATTGTGTCAAAATGTAAATTAACATTTAATTCAAATTGGACCGAGATAAGGTTGTGATTCAAATTGGGCCGAGATAATGTTGTGATTCAAATTGGGCTGAGATAATAGAAATTCTTGATGCGAAACATGTATTCAAACTGGGCCGAACAAACCCAAACAATGAGAAATCCGGGCCGGATGAATTGAAGGAACTCTTTGTGTGAATAAACATGTAAAATAAGCGAATAAACATGTGCAATAAGTAGCGTATTAATTAGGATAAACAATGCCAATTTTAAGATATATTAAGATAGATAACGGAATGTTAACTCACGTTAAAGACTCAACGTAGTGGCCAGTTTTTTTTTTGTTAAAAGGTAAATAATATAAATGGTATGTCCCACAAAGGGAATTCAAATAACAGACAGTCAAAAGAGCACACATGGCATAACACACATGCTATCCATACTGTGCTAAATAATCAACAAACTAGTGTCCGAGTGTAGAAACAACCAAAGTCACAGGAAACATGTCATAAAGAAGTATAAAAACATGAATGTTAATCTGTCTAATAATGACCTCAACCGGAATCCGGTTGTGCTCAAATATAAGCGCATTCCGCGCCTGCCAAACCAAGTAAACTGTCGCCGAAAGCGCAAAAGTCTGGTCCCTTGCAAGAACTCCTCCACCATGTGCATGTGCGCGCAGCCAGACCATAGTACTATCAATAGAAGTGCAAGAGTGAGGGATGTGAAACCTGGTACATACCTCCTGCTAGACACTCAGAACAACCAAACACTCAAAGAAGAGGTGAGAATGAGACTCATATGCCGACTCACAAAGACAACAACACGGATCAAAGGCAAGAAAGAACAATTTGTCATAGGTAGATAACCGACCGAGCACAGCTAACCACAAAATGAACAAATGCCTAGGAGTGTTGTGCTTGGGCCAGACCTCAGCCTTCCAAGACACACTCGGTCTCCTATCCCGAAGCGCATCATACGCAGCCGAGACACGGAACCTGTCAACAATACACCAACTATCAAGAGTCTCCTCAACCCCCAACTCTCTATCAGTCATCCGAACAACTCTATCTCTAGCAGCCTTAATCCCCTTGATCAGAGAGGAATCCCGACGATGTGCCACCCAAGTGCTAGGGCTATCAACACGCAGATACCTATGGTGAACCCAACGGACCCATAGACTCTCCCTCCCCTCAGAAATATGATAATAATGCTCTAGGAGGAAGCAGCTGTTCCAGACCGCCAAATCACGCAAACCCAGACCTCCCTCCTGTCTCGGACAGCAGATACTACTCCAGCTAACACTCGGCCAATGCCACAGAAAATCCCTGCAAGTTCACTACGTTATATGCTATACTTAATGGAAGGTTAAAATGCGCTAAATGCTCTACATAATGTAATAATAAATCAAATTAAATACTTCATGTAAGAAAATATTAAAACAAATACTTATGTAATAAAAAAAATCATTTAACCATGTTAGATAAAGCTTAAACCAGACTAAATACTCTATGTAATGGCATGTTAAGACACACTAAATACTCCATATAACAATATATTAAATCCCGTTAAATAACTTTACGTAAATAAATGAACTTGAAAATCATAATAATGATGAAACAAAAGAGAGCTATATTCTCAATATTTAAGCATCAAGAAAACTAATATAATATATATTGTAATTCAAAAGAACACAACAATAGCAAGTAGTGCTCTAACAAATACAACTTCAAACCAGGTTTATAATACTATAATAACATTATAGTATAATGGTCTTCTTAAACCTCTGTAATGATGTATAACAGCAATAAATGTCCTTAATTTGTTTAGCATGGTCAATGTTACAAAAACATTGTTCATACTAGTCAAATTTTGTGAAATTAGAAATATAGAAAGAAAGAACGCTTTCTCCGGATAGTATTTGTCCAGGTCTTCCTGATATTATAACTACTCCGTCTTTTCCATTAATTGGAGGCTCCAATTCAACTTTTGCACCTGAAATCTGTTAACGCAATAAAGCTTTCAGATCAACAAAATGGAGATTAAGGTCCATTGAATATATGGAATATCAGATGAAAAAAGCCCCCAATTTATCTGAGTTATTACCCAACAACAATTTTCATTTATTTTTTGGTCCAAAATAAAATTTATCTCTCAGTCCAATTTTAGCCAAAAATTTTGAGCTTCACTAAACTCGTCTACTTTTCATCTCATTTTTTCATCTACCCTTTTTATCTAGATGGAAAAAAAATTCATCTACTAATGTCGAACATAGTCTAAGGGTCCGTTTAATAACCAATAATTTTATCATATTACATGAAATCACTCATTTTGAGATGAAGTTGTGAAGTTTTTATTTTTTGTGTTCCCGAATAGTATTTTACACAAAAAGCTTTATCTAATGTTGATTTCATCTAAGTATAAAATTCTATTTTTGTCCAAAATTGTAGACCAGTTTTGGACCTCCTAAGGGAATTTTATCTAATTTTATTTCATTAGTTTATTTCATCCAGATTAAATTTCAATTTATCCAAGATTGTTCAAAGGACACTAACACTTTGTTCGTTACAACAAAACTAGATGAAAAATGACTGTATTCTTCTAATATTAGATGAAATTTTGTCCAATTCATCTAAACAATAAAGACCAACCCTTTTAGATGCAAAAGCCTAACAAATCGAAATTCATCATCAAGATGAAAATTCATCTAATATTAGATGAAAATTTTCAGCCAGAATTTCAAGCTTCTTGAATTCATCTGATTCAACTTTTTAAAATGCAAACAAAGTACCAACTTTTCGCCCAAGGTTATAATGTTCATATATACCCTCGTAATATTATGATGACAAACAACAATTTCCTCCACCACTTTTTCCGAAACACCGTTTTCACAATTAACGCCTATTCATCTCTCAATATTTTCATCTACCTCTTTTTCATCTAGCAAATTTATCAGGCTTTTTCATCTATCCTCTTCATCTAGATAAAAAAAGAAATCCATCTAATCATTACTAAACGGATTCTAAATTAAAAATTTATACAAATGCAAGCAATAAAAAACTAATTACCTCTTCTATCTTAAACACGGTGTCATGTTGGCGAAAACAGCGTTAAAGACTTCTTCAGCAACATCAACAACTACTGTTTTTACAACAGTTTCTTTACTGCATCATCATCATTGATCAGCAAGCAAGATTTATTTTATTTCGATGTCTAAACCCTAAAATTGATGATAGATGAGAAAAAAACTACAAACCTGCCATGAGTATCCACTAGATCTGGACTTGGGGAACTATTAAGATGGTCTATATTGTGTTCATCCAAAGTTGAATTAGGATCATAACTTTCAGTACGATCCACTTTTAACCTGGTGCAAGAAAATATTCGTTCACGGAGTTTTTGAGTGATCGTGGTTATGGCGTTCCTCACATTACTATACTCGCCTCTTATGTACAAGAAAAAATATGCACAGTATTATAACTTGATAGTTATAGTTCATTTAGAATTCCGTCTATCACTTTAAAAATCGGAAATTCCTTCCTATAATCATGAGATTTTAATAATTCCACGAAATATTCAAAGGTTATATATATTCTAACTAGTAACCTTGAATTTATGATCTTGTATATTATGTACCACCAATGTTGAAATTGCCCAAAATTTAAATAAAACTCCCTAAATTATATAAATCCTAAAGTTAAAATTTTCAAAATTGAATAGATAAAACCATAAAATCCCTAAATTTAGTAGTCTAGATTCAAATAGACTAAATAAAATTACAACGAAACACCTTCATTTGAACAAATAATGACAATTGAATAAATTACGGAAAACGACACAAACTTGGAATTATCAGATGAAATATATAAAATTTTCAGATATTTTGTGACATTATCTAAATTTTATGGTTATCGGGAGAAATTTCAGAAAATAATATAAATAACATGGAGATATATAAGAGCATCTTTATCCAAGAATATTATACAGGGTTTCTTAAAAAATTCTGATAATAAAAAGGATGGCTAATAAACTGACGTCTTGGTCCTCGTATTTAACTTTTATTTGCTCAAGCTAAAAGTTTCACTAACTATCGTTTAGTGAGACTTAACAATTAGACTCTAACCAAACCCCCTAAAAATCCGATCATAAGTACTCCAATTAAAGATTCTCTAGTATATACTATAAGACCATACGTAGATGGAGATTTTTTAGCATAAACAGAGCATACATTTTTTAGTTACATGATCAAATTTATGGATTATTTCATTGGTTACTTAATAATTAACTATTTAAAAACGAAAGTGCAAATTAAAAGGACTAGTTAGTATTCTAACACAGGTTAAGTGGGAGCCATACGGTGAGGGAAGGCCGTGTAGAGCCTAGATAATAAGGTGGGAGCCTAAGCAAACTAAACATGCAAGGTATTTTATGATTAAAATATATTTAAATTCATTATTATTATCAAATTGTATTAGATTAGATTGTATATTTTGTTATAAAATTTATAATATCAAAACAAATTAAAAATTTAGTATAGTTTCCAAAAATTATCTTTTTTGAATAAATGTTGGATTTTGTTACTAAAAAACTTTAGGTAGGGTGCTAGACGATAAGAAGAGGACTAGTGCCTAAACTGGATCTAAATGAGATTTTTAGAACAATGACTATAGCCTAACTACTATCAGTCTATCAACTACTTGTTATACACATCTCATAACTCAACCCATTTACAAATATATTACTTATTTTTATAGTTATGTTCAGTTTAATTATGTATGACTATAACATTGTAAAATATAGCTAATTTTTTTTGTTAAAAACATACCACTTTTGATGTCCTAAAATGACATCATAGTATAGAAGACACCAAAATTCACTAAAATTCATGTAAGATCACCTAGAGAGAGAAAAACATACGCACCTGAACAACCTTTTCACCATTGAAAGCACAGGACAAGATATGATCTCCACTCAAAGTTTGGATATCAGTTTTAGTTGACCTTTTGATATCTGAAACAATGGAACCTTTTTGTCCAATTATACACCCATGTTGGTTTGGTGGAACAAGCAGTCTTGCAATAACATGCGGTCTAATATTACACCCCGACACAATACCGGTTTTCGTGAGAGCTTCGATGGTTCTTTCAAAAACACGTAAAGCACCAATTTGTGCGGGAGAGTTCGGTGACTCCAATTCCTACATAAATAATCATATGCATATAAAAATAATGATAATGACTCGTTTGGTGACCATGCGAGTTAATTTCGTGGTTGCCACGATGATAGGATTTCATCATTTAATATATCTATATTTTAGAAGTAAATATTAGTGTCATGATGTAGGCTATGTGAATCGATTAAGTCAGTTATCTATTGAGGTTAACTCCCAAAAATTACTTTAACCAAAATTGTACACAACTTCTTATCTGTAATCCTAATAACAAAATAAATGTAGAAACAAGACAATGAGCAGAAACATTAGGTTTGGCTATTTTTTTCCCTCCTAAAATGTTACGATCATTTACATTTCCAACTACAACTTATGATATAATGTTCTCCAGACTTCAAATTTTATTAAATTGAGTCAACCCGGTCAGAAAAACTTTCTTAGCCATCATCACCTTTCACAAACTTAGAACTTCTTATCTGCAAAAAAATGACTCATATTCTAAAGAGAGTATACAGAATTGCCAAAATACGCAACTACTCAGATTTCTATTGTTGAATAAAGAAAGTTGGAGATGTTTTCTCAATTGTCTAAGTGGTTCTTTAAAGTTAGATTCTGATCTTGTGAGTTGTATCACATGAACCAAACTACACAATAAGAAGCCCTAAGAAGAAAGTGCGACAAAAGTACCTCCATAGCAGAAACGGTGATGGCACGTTCATGACAGCCAACACTTTGAGTATCGAAGTATACAAAGGCACCCGTTTCGTCTTCTAAAGCTTTGACTTTGGTGCCTTGCTTTCCGATTAGATGACCGACTATGTTGGAAGCGCAAAGCAGCCTGAAAACCACTTCCACAATGACCGATCCATTGTGCCGATGAGCACCATTGGAGGAGCTCACATAAGGTGACGGTGTTGGTAGAATTGGTAATGGCATGTCTTTTGGTTGGGGTTCTTGAAGAGATTTTGACACTAAAAGTAGGGCTTTTTTTATAGCCATGTTGTTTCCGGTTATCTGAGTATACAAATAATGCCATGAAAAAAGTTAACTAAACAAGATGGAGATATTGAAATGAATATTGGAAAGCTTAGTATTATCTGATTTGTGAAATATGAAAAACTTTGCTATTCTCATTACTAACGTATCTTATATCACTAATGAGGCAGCCTCCAACTTCCTATAAAGCTAGTTTTACTTAAATATATTCCATGTAATTGCATGTTAAAACTCGTTAGGCCTTTTGTTTGATACTGATTGGTGATAGAGTTTTTTTGATTGAGCTTATATATAATATATTTCGAGTTAGGCCGGATTTCTTTTAAGTGGCTTTTATGTCTATTTAATAGATTTTACTTTTATTTAAAACTAGTAAACATTTTACCCCATGTTAAATATTTAATGTAATGACACTTTAGACCGCGTTAATGCTCTATATAATGGAATCGTTGTTAAATTGTTCCACATACCCTAAATAACGGGATTATTGTTGAATTGTATTACATGCTCTACATAACACAATGTTAATCCATGTTAAATACTTTATGTAGAGGCAAGTTCAACTACATTTAATGACTCTACGTAATGATATACTCAACCGTGTTATATATCCTACGTAATGGAATGTTAGGTATTTTTTATAGATCTTACATTTACCGAAAACTCATGAGACATTTTACACCATGTCAAATATTTATATAATTACATCTTAGATTGTGTTAAATGTTTTACATAACGGAATTAATATTAAACCATGTTATAAACCCTACGTAACGGAATGTTAACCAACGTTAAATACTCTACATGGCAAGTTCAACTACATTAGATATTCTACTAATACGTAATGGTATGTTCAATCGCGTTAGATACTCTACTTTACAAAGTGATTAAACCATAATAATTACTCTACTTAATAGTATCTTAAGTCGTGCTAAATACTTTACTCAATGACATTTTGGTCCATGTTATATATATGTACTCTACAAAACGAAATGCTATAAATATTCTACTTAATTGCATATTCAACCGTTAAATAATCCAAATAATATAATGTCAACCTACGTTAAATACTCTACTTAGTTACAGTTCAACTACGTTAAATACTTTACTTAATAACCGATTAAATTGCGTTAAATACTCTTCTAGGGGTGTTCATCGGTCCAGAACCGAACCGAGCCGAACCCGTAAAAACCGAAACCGAAAATACTCATTTTTTGGAACCGAAAACCGAACCGTATATGTTCGGTTCGGTTCAGTTTTAATAGGTTTAGGTTCGATTGAGACCTAAAAACCGAGTTTACGATTGGAAGACATTAAACCTTTGAAAACCCCGAGAAAACGAAAAAAATTTCCCCTCAATTTGATATTTAAGTCTTAAAAGAATTTCTTCACAATTCATTTACCCAAAAGACTAAAACAAAATATGAAACAAATTAAAACATAGTTCTTGTCTTAAAATTCATCCCAACCATAGTTATTAAAATCTAGATCTGGATCTTAAAATCCTACAATTTTACGATCCAACATTGATCTTTGATCCGGATCTATCTTTAGAATCTATTCATGTTAAAATCTTATCGTGGATCTTATTGGATCTCATAATATTAGTAGGATCTTACGATTTTACGATCCATGTACGATCCTAACATTGAACTATGATGAGACACTAACGCCTATTTGAAAACCCAATTATTCTACCTTTTTTTATCTTTCACATGATTAAAATCACTGTATATGTGCATCTCTCATATAGTCACTACAAGAAAATCAAAAAATAATAATAGATGAATGTGTGGGTAATAATTATAACTTATAGAAAGTAATTGTTAATTCCAACACTAGATCAATTGTTGCAAAAAAGACCATAACAAATGATTATAATGATAAAGAGTGTGGGTTTTTTCCCCAACCTATTATCTTCATATTCTCCCACATCTATAAGCATAAAAGCAATCCATAAATATTAGTGTAAGTATCTCCAACAATACTTTTAATTTCCCTTTATAATTTATTTTCCTTTTTTCTTTTCTATTTTCGTTTTCATTTTCCTTTTATATTTCTTTTTTCTTTTTTTCCAATTCTGATTCCACTATTCTTTTTTATTTTATATTTTATTTTTTAAAATTCATTATATTTTATTAATATCTATTAAAACAAAATAAAACAAAGCAATAATTTCATTAATACTATTAAAAAAAACTAATTACATAATAGCCTTGAACATAAATATAAACAAACAACCTTAACAAGCATGTTAACAATACATAGAGATAATGAACACTGATTAAAAGGACAAATTAAACACACATAAAACACAACCTGTAAACAGCACAACTCATAAGACAGTAATTGAAGACTAAACACAAATGCTGAACACGACCTATAGAGTACGAATCACAACACAAAAATCTTGAGCATTAATTAAAAACAACCTGTATGCTACAGAAATTTAATCTAGCATCAAAATCAGCCACTAGATTGGCCAGCTGATCTTCCACCAAATCCACCTTCAAAATCAGAATTAGGAAGAGCATTTTGATTGGGTCGAACAGCAGAAAACGCCAACGAATCGAACAAATGAGTTGAAGCGGGCAGTTGCTCTACAAATCTTGGTTGATGGGTAAGAGAAGAAGAGGACAGTTGTTCAACAAATCTTTGTTGATTGACAAGAGGAGAAAGGGGCAGCTGCTCTACAAATCTTTGTTGATGCGCAAAGGAATGGCACGATGTATCAATTTGCGGAGTAGGGGATACGTACCGATCTTGTTGCATGGCTAACATCCTTTGATATATTGTAGCATCTTCTTCTCTTTGTATCCTCAACAATTGTTGCATTCTTTCCTCCATCGATTTCTGCAACTCACTCTCCACCTTTTTCCTCACATCCTCCTCAATTCTTGTTCTTAGCTCATCAATCTCACTTGCATTCAGATTACTTGCTCTTTGAGAAGGACCAATACAACCTGAATTTCGTAAATTCGACACCGAATTACCAAAAGACGCAAGACAAAATGCTTCACCTTTCTTCCGCCCACCGGCAGCCTCAAACCACAGATTGTTGGCATCCTCTTCTGTCATCCCTTCAGGATGTGACTCTTTAAATCTTTCACACAAGACTCTGTATTTATCCTATGTAAGATAACATTAATCAAGATTAGTACCAATATATAACACACTTAGTAAATATGAAAAAGTATAATACATACTAGAGTTATTGGCACTTTATCACTGGACCATTCACCATTCTTTTTTCTATACGCTTTCTCCACTAATTTTTCTTGGGACATTCTCTTGCCATGTTTGCGCTCCTAATACAGAAAAAAGTATAAACAAGTTTCATAAAAAAAGAAGTTTGAAATGTACAATTACATGCTAAAAAGCTTAAGATACCCAACCACAGTAAGCTAGTAATATTTGAAAAAGGTTCTCACATATGTATGCATTGGAAAAATTAACAACACATTGTAGAACCCGACAACAGTAAGCAGTATTCTTGTTTAATACAGAAAAGAGTTGAGAAAAATTAACAACACATGCTAAAATTTCAGGAAAGCAAACAACACATGAAAACAATTAACTAGTTTTTCTAGTAATCAGTACTCTTATTGTTTGCTTTCCTCACATATGTTTTAATTATTTACACTTTTTCTGGAAAAAGTTGAGGAAAGCAAACAACACGTGAGAATAATTAAAACATCAATTATTTGAAAAAACTTAAGATACCCAACAACAATAAGCACTACTCTTGTTTACCTATTTTTCCTTATCTTAAGAAAACGCAAATTCAAAAAATAGGTAAAAGTTGAGGAAAGCAAACAACACATGAGAATAATTAAAACATCAATTATTTACATGTAAAACAACCTAAAACTAGGTGTTGCTTCAACCTAATAAGAAAATTAATTTAAAAGATGGTAGTAAGACTTACATATTCAGCCCTGATTTTCACCAAAGGCTTACGTCCTCCGACAAAGAGCCCAATACCATTAGGAGCCTCAGAAGCACGGTTGCGCTTGTTCATCTCACTTTGGCGCTTAAAGGTGTCATCTTCCTCCCATCCCTTCAACATCTCTACCCAATACTCAGGATCTATAAAATCAGGTCTTTTGCCTTTTTCTCTTGAAACACAGAATGTTGTACGCAAATGCTCACTGCATTTAGCTCTCCAATTTTTGTGCACCTTATGGGCATGCTTGTCTTTCCAAAAGTAACGATTCTGCATATAGAATGTAAATAGTTGTCTCATTTGAATTAAAATTCCTGATGATGGAGTCAAAATATCTAGCCTACAACTCTACAAAAAACACAAGAAAGAACATGAAATGAAATTAGAAGCGATAAAGAAGCATAAGAATGATAGTTTTTACGAACAACCTAGTGACAAGTGGAGAAAAGGAAAACAATAGACACATTAAAAATATCATGTCAAACTGTGATAGAAATTTAGCATTGATAAAACTGATGTTATACCTTAAACTCTTCCCACCAGATTTTCTTTTGCTCCTCTGGCACCATGCTCCACTTACGCCACGGTCCCTTGTAATAACAATGCACAATTGAATAAGCATTCCGCAAAACTTGATCAGATCCTTCAAATCTATCATATGAAAATTCAAAGTTATTAGTGAACATATACACAACTTGAAATCAAAAACAAAATCATGAAACTTACCCTTTCCGTCCAGTTGGCCGAATTCTTGTTCGGCCTCTATCATCTTTCACTTCTCCGACCTCGGTGCCTGAACTATCAGACGTGTAGCCTATCCTCGGGAGAACACCATTGTCTTCATCTGAATCTTTATCATCTGATGAATCTATCTCTACAATATCAGAAGCAATATAAGCATTATTCAGTGTAGATTCTCCAACCACTAGCTATATCACATAGATATTAACATATTCAATATCATAGCAATCAATATATAGTCTAAATTATATCATATTTTCACTTAGTTAAAATTAAGACTCTCCACTAGATTTAGTATATAGGAACAGGCTTTTACAATTAGATTGATGAATATGAGTCACTCTACTAAAATACAATAATTACATCAATACTAAACCAATTGAAGGTACCAGTTGAGTGATGGAAGGCTTGTTGTGAGTTTCCACCACTGGGATCAATACTTGATGGAACTGCAGATGAAGTTTCAACAGTGAGGATTCCAGGGATTGTTTGCATATCTTGCCTAAGGTTCAATTGAGCAGTAGTCGGCTGCCTACTCAGTGCTTGAATTCTTCTTTGCTGCATATCTACAGAGACAAAAGAGAAGAAGGGGTTTGGGAGGAGGTTACCGAAAATCAGAATATGAGTGAAGGAGAAAAGAGAATCCCAAATTTGTGTTTTTTTACAGATTAGTGGATGTTCAGTTGACAAAGAGGGAAAACCAAAAAAATTGGCTCCAAAATGAAATCACTATCCACGTTCCAGTATGTGTATAAACCGATTAAACAAAAAAAGTAGCCAAAATATTAAAATGAAGTTATAATCTTAAATGAATAAGGAAGATAAAAAGAAAATTGTCAAATAAAAAGGAACGATTAGAAGAAATAAAACTGACCTTAATTTGGCCCAGCTAATTCATAGCTATATATATATATATGCTCCATCGTCGGCGACCTTGTGTAGCTACCTCCACTGCCAAAGTGAAATCCTTCCATCAACCTTACCGGCGCCTTCCACCAGATCTGTTTTACTCCGCCCTCCATCAGTCAGTCGAAGTCTTTTTGCTGCAGATATTCAATAGGAAGAACAAATTAGCTTAGGGTTTGATTAGGGAAAAATATGTGCAGAAGTACAAGAATCCCTCTCAATCTCTCAGATCTTAAGCTCTTCTTCAATGGACATGTTGAGGGAGACGGCGGTGGGGGTAAAGGAAATAGAATAGGGTTTGTATTTTAATTCAGAGTGAGATGAGAATAAAAGAAGGTTGTGGGCTAGTGACTTAGCCTTAGATATAAAAATAATATAAATTAGTGGGTCTTATTCAAGCAAGACAACGTGTTCATTTTAATTTTTATTTTCAACTAGTGGGCCCCACATATACTTGCTACTACCATTCAAAAATTTCACTAACTAGTGTAAACGTCCTTACTTTCTTTGATAAAAAAATATTCCTCCGTTCTGTAATATAGTTCTCATTATTGTTTTAATATTATTCTCAATCGAAGTTTATTTTCTTGATTCTTGGTAATGTATAAGAAAAAACATGTGAGATCTTGTTTAATTCGTCTCGATATGAAACGTGTATCGAAAAGTATGCAAAAGTAAATGAGAACTATATTATAGGACGGAGAGAGTACCAAGTAAGCTACGTATTCTCTGGATATATAATCTGAATAGGAGGTAAAACATAAGCTCTATCGACCAATAAATATACATACATACATCTTAAACTACTCCGTACTGTATTTGTCATCTGAGGCTGCATTAATATATGCACACAAACATTTCTACAAACCTGGTAAAGAACAAACACTATGAGATATTGAGATTCAGTCATTAATATATGCACACAAACATCATGAAAAGTTGTAAAAATGAACCTGGTTCCATCATGCTTTACCCAGTAGTTGTGCCAAAGACCATTTACTATATAACATAGGCATAGCCAAATTTTGCATAACCTTTATACTTTTACACCAAATTTGATATTAACAAGAAACATTCTCAATACCGAATTAAAGTAAACACTACTTATTTTCTCATAAACAACATTATGACAACTTTTAAAGTTATAAGGAGGTTCTCGTAACTGAGGCAAAACCTGTGTTAATGTCACTAAGATCCCCAAAGAAATCAGCTAACTATAAATTTCCTGCAAAATCACTTGAACAATTCACACCAAAACAACAAGAAAATAGAAGTAAATAAAATACTAGTCTGTGTAGCTTTAACTTTGAAATGCTACATAAAATCTTCATCTGAGCTAGAAATTATATCAATTTCTTTATCTTCATCTGAACTAGAAAAAATACTTGTTTCTTCATCATATTCGTGCAAGCCCACATTATCATCATCTAGTAACTCGTCTTCCACATCAATTGCTTCTCCGCTTGGATCTCTCAAGTTTTCCACAGGCACGTCATCAACGTTTAGCACCCCTCCAACTTCACGATCTGGTTGATATGCTTCCGGAATATCCATCCATCGATGTTCAATTCTGCTTCTGGCTCTAGTCTTACAAACAACTCGCCACTTAGCTCGATCTCCTCTACCACCAGCATACGGCACATAATATACTTGAATAGCATGTTTAGCCAGAATAAAAGGATCATCCTTTCTATATAGTACCTTAGGATTAACCTCAACAGTATCATATTTCCTATTCACACGCACCCCGCCAGCCGGATCAAACCATCGACACTTGAAAAGCACTACACGTTTTGCGGGAAGTCCTGTATACTCTACTTGTATTATTTCTTCGAGCAACCCATAAAAATCAAATGTTATTTCTTCCGAGTATGACCCTTTCACCCACACTCCGCTATTCATAGTAGATTTTCCTTCTCCTCGTTGTAATGTATGGAAAGTGTACCCATTAACTTCATAAGCCGACCACAAACTTACAGAGGCACTTGGGCCCACAACTAAGCTATTCAGTAGTGCATCATCTATACACTTATTTTTTACCTGAGACCAAATTACTTATAACTTAACTTTCTCATTGATGAAACCATATAATAGTAATAATAATAATAATACTTACATAGTTTTTAAACCAATGAGTGAATAACTTATCATAGTCTTCATCTCGAGCTCCGTTAAGCTCATTATCAAATATCCTATTAGGTTGATTGGTTGATGCTAGTCAAAAATAGATATTATAAATAACAAATGTAATAAGTGAGTTTAGAAATGCATACTTGACAAAGTCTTCAACTGCATCACAATTTAGTAGAATAAACGTCTCAATTGCATGATTCTCTTTTCGATCATTAAGCCTTCGAGATGTTGATTTACCAATTCCCCGTCCGGGAAAATTAAAGATGGAGAAATGTTCCAGTTGGTCTTCGGCTAAACCTTGATCTTGTGTTTCTTTTCTCCTTCTTTTAGATGAACCACGACATTCCGAGTATTGTTCCATTAGTATTGATATCTCTTCAACGAGATACGAAGAACAAATTGAAGCTTCAACGTGTGCTTTATTGGTGATTTTTTTCTTCAAGTGATATAAAAATCTGAATAGAAGTACCGAGAATATAAGATTAAGATAAAAAAGGGAAATTTAAAACAACAAATATTTTATGTGATACCTCTCAAAGGGGTACATCCAACGATATTGTACGGCTCCCCCAACTTTAGCTTCATAGGGTAAGTGAATCAGCACATGTTCCATTGAGTCAAAAAATGAGGGAGGAAACACTTTCTCTAACTTGCACAACAGAACTGGAATAGCAGCTTCCCATTCTTCCATTTGTGCAAATGATAATGTGGGTGAACACACTGACTGGAAAAATCGACTCAATTCGGTAAGAGGTCCCCATACACACTCGGGCACATATTCCTTAAAAGCCGCTGAAATCAATCTCTGCATGAATACATGACAGTCGTGACTCTTCATTCCAATAAGTTTACACTCATCTTGTTGCACACATCGACCAATATTCGAAGCATGTCCATCTGGAAATTTCAAGGTTTTTATCCAATTGCAAACTTCTCTCTGCTGATTTTTTGTGAGTGTATAGACAGCTTTCGGTATTGAACCAGAATGATCCTTTTCAACTGCCAAACTTGGACGGTTGCAATATTCTTTCAAATCTTTCCGTGCTTGTAGTGTGTACTTAGACTTACCCTTGACACCCATGACCGTATTGAAAACATTATCAAAAACATTTTTTTCTATATGCATGACATCTAGATTATGAGGGATCAAAAGTGTCTTCCAATATGGTAGATCCCAGAATATTGAGCGCTTGGTCCATTTGTGATGGGTCAAAAATCCATCAATAGTTGATTTAGGATCATCTGTCATACTTGGCATGTCTTTGACACGATTCCAAATCTGCCCACTTGATAATCGTTGAGGAGCAGGGGAGTTCTCAACACGGTCTTTCATAAAAGCTTGCTTATTTTTACGAAAAGGGTGATCTTCTGGTAATGATCTTCTGTGACAATCAAACCAGCAAGGTTTCCTGCTGTGAGGCAACCAAAAAGACCTTGTATCTTCCATACATATCGGACAAGCCATCAGTCCGGCTGTACTCCATCCTGATAACATTCCGTAAGCTGGAAAGTCATTTATAGTCCATAATAGTGCAGCTCGCATGGTAAAAATCTGCTTCTGGGAGATATCAAATGTGGGCACCCCTTTCTCCCATAACAACTTAAATTCATCAATCAATGGTTGCAGACACACATCTATCAATTTCTTAGGATTCTGAGGACCAGGAACAACAGTCGACAAAAACATATAAGGCTTTTTCAAACACATGGAGGGTGGAAGGTTATAAGGAGTCACAACTATGGGCCAACATGAATACGATTTTCCAGTTTGACCAAAAGGAGCAAATCCGCCTGCACACAATGACAAACGAACATTACGCGGCTCACTTGCAAAGTCAGGATGCATCTTATCAAAATGCTTCCACGCTTCACCATCAGAAGGATGACTCATTATTCCCTCCTCATCTGTTTCACGTCTTGCATGCCATCTCATTTCTGCAACAGTGCCCGGTAATGCAAATAATCTTTGTAACCTGGGGATCAAAGGCAAATATCGCAGTTGTTTGTGAGGAACAAGTTTTTTCCCTGGATTGCTTTTATACCTTTCGCTGTTGCAGAATTTACAACGCTCTTCTTTGGCATCATCCTTCCAAAACAACATGCAGCCTTCTGGACAAATATCATATTTTTCCATCGATAACCCCAGTTCTCTCACAAGCTTCATTGTATAATAATAGTCACTTGGAAATGTGTGGTCCCGAGGCATGCATCTTCCTGCCCATTGGCAAATCCTGTCATAGCAATTTTGTGACAAATTAAAATCAGTTTTGATTTTAAGTAGTTCAGACACAGATGATAACTGAGTTTCATTTTCACAACCACTCCAAAGTGGTTCATCTGCAGCTTTTAACACATCCCAGAATCTTTCTGATAACCCAATATTTTCATGTCCGTCTATAGGTGGTTGAGCGTTAGAGGAGACATTCGGTGTGCTCGATGATGGAATGTCTTCATCATTCCCCTGATCTGCATTTTGATTTTCTTCTTCGGCCCAAAATGGAACAAAACTTGGCCCTCCTACATCAAACACCATTCTTTGTTGTGGATTTAAAGAATCATAATCTTTCCGTAATGGCAAGCTCTGGATGGAGGGAGAAGAACCTAATCCTGGTGAAGTCTGGACAATGGGTTCTCCGTGACAAGTCCAGCAAAAATAATCTGAAGTGAAACCTTTTTTGTATAAATGTGATTTAACAGTTTCTGGTGGTTGATACTTCTCATTCGCACACTTGGAACATGGGCAACGAATTTGAGCGCTAGTAGTATGGGACAACGCAAACTCTACAAACTGTTTAACACCATTCATAAACTCATTTGTCATTTCACGACGTCCAGGATAATTCTTCTTGTACATCCAACTTCGATCCATTGCATCAAACAATCCTACATGACCATCAATTTGATATAGTAGCCACAAATTATAGTAAGAAGGGGTTGAAGGACATATTTAAAACTTAGACACAACTATTATCGAGAACAAGAAAAATTAGATGTTAGCCAACATCGATTGACAACCATGGTAGAATTCAATTAAACGAGCAAAGTGTAGGTAAACTGCGCGCATAATATAAACCACCTAACAACCTACCATAGAAGTAGAAAAGAAAAACAAAAATATCCAGTGATAATTCTGATATTCTATTCTAAGAAAGTAATTTAAAATATATTTCATGATCAGAGCTATTCTCACTTTTGCAAAGATAGATTTATCCTCATAAAACAGTTAGTAAATATAATTTATCCTTCACCACCCACAAGGTTAAGCACATAAATCAAAAGAAAAAGAAAAAACAGAAACATAAAAGTAAAATTAAAAACTTACTAAAGACTCGTCGCGATTGTTGTAATCTAATTGTTGAGAATTTGTGGCTTGTGCAGAATCTTGTTGCACCCCAAATCCAAGTTGTATTTAAGAAGAACTCATTGTTTTTGGACGTCAACTGTCCAGGAAGAAAAGAGACTGTAACTAAGCAATGAGATTAATTTAATTGTAGAAATAGGATGAAGTTTGGATTAATGAGTATCATGAGTCCAATTTTTTGTTTCAATTTTGAAAACCCGAGTATTATGCACTATGAACACGCTACAAGCAATTGCAATGAAATGTTCTCCATGAGCTACTTGATTTTTAAAGCAAGTGCAAATTAAACAGTAGAGCCTCCTATTTTATCTTAAGTGGCTATGAACCGGTCCCTAAAACACACACAAACAACCTAGAAAACCGGCTCTTAAAAGAATCTGAACCGGTCTCAAAACATCAATATATTTAATAATTCTATACTCTCATTTGTCCAATTTTTATAACTGTACTGCTAGATAATGCAAGAGTAGAAATGTTTTAAGATTTCCTACATGAACATTAAGATATTGCAAGAGTATATATTACACTCAACATTAAGATTGTATGTTGTCAGTATGTATACGGACACATACTGTTGTCATTATAATATTACACTCAACACACACTGTTGTCATAAAAATCATAAAAAATTTAATCATGTAATTTGCTTGTTGTCAAATACTGATTTCCTACTGTTGTCATTATGTACACTCAACATACAATTTATTTGCTTGCTGCACAAATCAGTAGAAATGTTTTACATACTGTAAACATTAAAAAAAAATCAGCACAACACAGCACAGTACATACTCCATTGTAAACATCAGCACAGCACAGCACAGCGCAGTACATACTCCATTGTAAACATCAGCACAGCACAACACACTTCTACTGATTTGACAACATACAATTTAATTTGTTCTACACATCTAGTAAAAAATCAGTATGTGTCCGTATACATATTTTTAACATACAAATCAGTAGCCCTGTTTGTCCATCAAAATATCAGTAGAAGTGTACAAAGTTTAATTTGTTCTACACATCAGTAAAAATCGGTAAGTGTACGTAGTACACATTTTTAACATACAAATCAGTAGCCCTATTTGACCATTAAAATATCAGTAGAAGTGTACACAATTTAATTTGTTCTACACATCAGTAAAAAATCAGTAAATGTACGTAGTACACATTTTTAACATCCAGACTTGGTGAACAACCATATATTCTTATTAGAGGTCAAGTCAAATCAACAATTTCACTTGTAGGCATTTCATCGAATACCTTATGTGTGCTTGAAATCTCCAACACAGAATCAATAGAAACTGAATAGCCCTTTAGAAGAATATATACATGAATGATTTTGTTTTAGAAGATGATATTTCTACTTACCCCGTCGTCGTTCACAGTGCCGATAATGGTCGTAATGAGCTACAACCTCCAATGGCTCTGAAGTGAAGTGTGCACCGCCTGTAAGATATTGATGAATTTTCGGTTGCGTCTCTTCAATTCATGATGTTCGTCGGCGAGTTACGTCGGCGTAGATGCCTCCGATTGTATTTACCCAATATGGGAGGATGGAGCGGTGATATGGAACGGGGTCAGCGGCGAATTTGTAAGGATGGGGAGGGGATGGATGCGATTGGGATGAAATTGAAACGAAGAAGAATTGGATGAGATGCTGGGTTGAAATGAAGAAGAATTAGAAGAATTGTTGATGGTACTCTGTTTTTTTGGTTGAAGTAAGTTTGCAGAGGAATGTGATCTATGTGGGTTTAAGAAGATGACGTGCTATTTTGGAGCAAATTGCATTTTTTTTATTTCAATGTCTTCCACTGCACTAATACGTATTAGATTTTTTAAGAAATAAATTAAACAGTTCACACAAAACAAAGTCTTTTAAAAAGAATAATAACACCAACCGTGTATGATGTTAAAATAATTTTCTTTTTTATTTAAAATATTTATTTAACTTTACCCACACTTTTTTCTGTTTATAAAACTTTACCTACACTTTTTTCAATTCCTATAATTTATGAATGATTTTAGTTGTGGGAAAATATATCTTACAGTTTTTAGTATTAGTAAATGAATGTGGGTAAATGAAAGTTTTCTAGTAGTAACTACGAGATAAAAATCATAAGATTTTACTCATGCGTGCTCAACAGCTAAAAGAACTCTAACTGCGATTGTCTATAACATTAAGTCTCATATATAAATGTCTTAAATACAGATTTTTAAATATAGTTTAGTGTACATGACTTGATATTCAACGAATAATTATTGCTTTGAAGTAATGCTTGCAGATTTAATTTTTAGATTTCAAATTTAGTAGAACTTTTGTAGTACAATGTTTATAGATGAATATAAAATAGTCTTTTATTAATCATTAAAATCTTACGATTCTATGACCCGATTTTACGATCCGATCCTAAGAGTTCCTTGTGATACGATCCTAAAATCCCGATTTTAATAACCTTGATCCCAACAATTCAAAGTTTCACTTCTCCCAAAGGTCAAAGGCCCAAAAGAGTGAAAAAGTGTTCTCCGAATCTTCGTTATAAATTAGAACAAATGAATATATTAGACAATTAATTGAACTAAGCTAAACACACAAAACAAATAGTACAAATTACCTTCATAGTTCAAATTAAATGAATATTTTTAAATCGGTTTAAACCGAACTGAATCCGAACCATATAAACTGAAAACCGAATATTTGAATTTTCAAGAATCGGATACCGAACCGATTATGTTTGGTTCGGTTTCGGTTTCCCTTGGTTCGGTTCGGATTGGCTCAAACCCGAAAAAACCGAACCCGGTAAACACCCTAATACTCTACATAATATCATAATATATCGAGTTAAATACTCTATGTAATAAAATCTTAAAACACATAAATACTCTATATAATGACTAGTTTCAATCATGTTAAATACAAATAACATGTTAAACCGTGTTAAATACTTAAACCATGTGTTTATTTGGTAAGGTACTTATAAAGATATTATAAAGAGATTTTGTACTTAATTAAGAGAAAAATATTTTTTAATACGGTTTACAATATCAAATATTAAAAAAAAGAAAATGAATAATAAATATTTATATGAAAAATATCTTTATCAATATTTTTACCACCAAGTTAATACTCAATCTATTAAAATGCTAGAACTTACAAGCATACACACCATAATCAACCCAATATAAGAATCACTCATTACCATTTTACTAATCTCTCCAAGCTCCAAGTCTATAACAATTTTACTAATCCTTAACTAAACTCTCTATTCCATCATATATACAGTTTGAACTTTAACAGTACCTGAATTAACTCATCACCCAGATCGGCGCACGGCGGCAACTGATCAGCCATCAAAACCCTAATATTCGACCCACTTACTCTCCTAATCATCTCAATGTTCTTCCCTTGTTTTCCGATCAACTCTCCGGCCTGAATCCTCGATGCCAACAGCCTACAACACCGCACAACACCTCGTCCATCTCCGGCGACGGCGCCTGAACGGAGTTCCTTGTCACGATCAACCTCCAGAATCCTCTCGTAAACCATCATCAATCCCGTCTGAGCAGACGAAATGTTGGCTCCGATGATGTAGACCTGGCGCTCGGCGGGGTAAATGAGATCCTCTACCCTAATTAGGGTAGAGGATCTCGAGCTCGATTCTTCTGAGATCCTCTACCCTAATTAGGGTAGAGGATCTCATTTACCCCGCCGAGCGCCAGGTCTACATCATCGGAGCCAACATTTCGTCTGCTCAGACGGGATTGATGATGGTTTACGAGAGGATTCTGGAGGTTGATCGTGACAAGGAACTCCGTTCAGGCGCCGTCGCCGGAGATGGACGAGGTGTTGTGCGGTGTTGTAGGCTGTTGGCATCGAGGATTCAGGCCGGAGAGTTGATCGGAAAACAAGGGAAGAACATTGAGATGATTAGGAGAGTAAGTGGGTCGAATATTAGGGTTTTGATGGCTGATCAGTTGCCGCCGTGCGCCGATCTGGGTGATGAGTTAATTCAGGTACTGTTAAAGTTCAAACTGTATATATGATGGAATAGAGAGTTTAGTTAAGGATTAGTAAAATTGTTATAGACTTGGAGCTTGGAGAGATTAGTAAAATGGTAATGAGTGATTCTTATATTGGGTTGATTATGGTGTGTATGCTTGTAAGTTCTAGCATTTTAATAGATTGAGTATTAACTTGGTGGTAAAAATATTGATAAAGATATTTTTCATATAAATATTTATTATTCATTTTCTTTTTTTTAATATTTGATATTGTAAACCGTATTAAAAAATATTTTTCTCTTAATTAAGTACAAAATCTCTTTATAATATCTTTATAAGTACCTTACCAAATAAACACATGGTTTAAGTATTTAACACGGTTTAACATGTTATTTGTATTTAACATGATTGAAACTAGTCATTATATAGAGTATTTATGTGTTTTAAGATTTTATTACATAGAGTATTTAACTCGATATATTATGATATTATGTAGAGTATTAGGGTGTTTACCGGGTTCGGTTTTTTCGGGTTTGAGCCAATCCGAACCGAACCAAGGGAAACCGAAACCGAACCAAACATAATCGGTTCGGTATCCGATTCTTGAAAATTCAAATATTCGGTTTTCAGTTTATATGGTTCGGATTCAGTTCGGTTTAAACCGATTTAAAAATATTCATTTAATTTGAACTATGAAGGTAATTTGTACTATTTGTTTTGTGTGTTTAGCTTAGTTCAATTAATTGTCTAATATATTCATTTGTTCTAATTTATAACGAAGATTCGGAGAACACTTTTTCACTCTTTTGGGCCTTTGACCTTTGGGAGAAGTGAAACTTTGAATTGTTGGGATCAAGGTTATTAAAATCGGGATTTTAGGATCGTATCACAAGGAACTCTTAGGATCGGATCGTAAAATCGGGTCATAGAATCGTAAGATTTTAATGATTAATAAAAGACTATTTTATATTCATCTATAAACATTGTACTACAAAAGTTCTACTAAATTTGAAATCTAAAAATTAAATCTGCAAGCATTACTTCAAAGCAATAATTATTCGTTGAATATCAAGTCATGTACACTAAACTATATTTAAAAATCTGTATTTAAGACATTTATATATGAGACTTAATGTTATAGACAATCGCAGTTAGAGTTCTTTTAGCTGTTGAGCACGCATGAGTAAAATCTTATGATTTTTATCTCGTAGTTACTACTAGAAAACTTTCATTTACCCACATTCATTTACTAATACTAAAAACTGTAAGATATATTTTCCCACAACTAAAATCATTCATAAATTATAGGAATTGAAAAAAGTGTAGGTAAAGTTTTATAAACAGAAAAAAGTGTGGGTAAAGTTAAATAAATATTTTAAATAAAAAAGAAAATTATTTTAACATCATACACGGTTGGTGTTATTATTCTTTTTAAAAGACTTTGTTTTGTGTGAACTGTTTAATTTATTTCTTAAAAAATCTAATACG
The DNA here is from genome assembly GCF_046119375.1 of Phyllobates terribilis. Classification (NCBI taxonomy): domain Eukaryota; kingdom Metazoa; phylum Chordata; class Amphibia; order Anura; family Dendrobatidae; genus Phyllobates; species Phyllobates terribilis. The sequence goes on along the minus strand of NW_027368383.1, from coordinate 6,225 downwards.
TATTAGTGCAGTGGAAGACATTGAAATAAAAAAAATGCAATTTGCTCCAAAATAGCACGTCATCTTCTTAAACCCACATAGATCACATTCCTCTGCAAACTTACTTCAACCAAAAAAACAGAGTACCATCAACAATTCTTCTAATTCTTCTTCATTTCAACCCAGCATCTCATCCAATTCTTCTTCGTTTCAATTTCATCCCAATCGCATCCATCCCCTCCCCATCCTTACAAATTCGCCGCTGACCCCGTTCCATATCACCGCTCCATCCTCCCATATTGGGTAAATACAATCGGAGGCATCTACGCCGACGTAACTCGCCGACGAACATCATGAATTGAAGAGACGCAACCGAAAATTCATCAATATCTTACAGGCGGTGCACACTTCACTTCAGAGCCATTGGAGGTTGTAGCTCATTACGACCATTATCGGCACTGTGAACGACGACGGGGTAAGTAGAAATATCATCTTCTAAAACAAAATCATTCATGTATATATTCTTCTAAAGGGCTATTCAGTTTCTATTGATTCTGTGTTGGAGATTTCAAGCACACATAAGGTATTCGATGAAATGCCTACAAGTGAAATTGTTGATTTGACTTGACCTCTAATAAGAATATATGGTTGTTCACCAAGTCTGGATGTTAAAAATGTGTACTACGTACATTTACTGATTTTTTACTGATGTGTAGAACAAATTAAATTGTGTACACTTCTACTGATATTTTAATGGTCAAATAGGGCTACTGATTTGTATGTTAAAAATGTGTACTACGTACACTTACCGATTTTTACTGATGTGTAGAACAAATTAAACTTTGTACACTTCTACTGATATTTTGATGGACAAACAGGGCTACTGATTTGTATGTTAAAAATATGTATACGGACACATACTGATTTTTTACTAGATGTGTAGAACAAATTAAATTGTATGTTGTCAAATCAGTAGAAGTGTGTTGTGCTGTGCTGATGTTTACAATGGAGTATGTACTGCGCTGTGCTGTGCTGTGCTGATGTTTACAATGGAGTATGTACTGTGCTGTGTTGTGCTGATTTTTTTTTTAATGTTTACAGTATGTAAAACATTTCTACTGATTTGTGCAGCAAGCAAATAAATTGTATGTTGAGTGTACATAATGACAACAGTAGGAAATCAGTATTTGACAACAAGCAAATTACATGATTAAATTTTTTATGATTTTTATGACAACAGTGTGTGTTGAGTGTAATATTATAATGACAACAGTATGTGTCCGTATACATACTGACAACATACAATCTTAATGTTGAGTGTAATATATACTCTTGCAATATCTTAATGTTCATGTAGGAAATCTTAAAACATTTCTACTCTTGCATTATCTAGCAGTACAGTTATAAAAATTGGACAAATGAGAGTATAGAATTATTAAATATATTGATGTTTTGAGACCGGTTCAGATTCTTTTAAGAGCCGGTTTTCTAGGTTGTTTGTGTGTGTTTTAGGGACCGGTTCATAGCCACTTAAGATAAAATAGGAGGCTCTACTGTTTAATTTGCACTTGCTTTAAAAATCAAGTAGCTCATGGAGAACATTTCATTGCAATTGCTTGTAGCGTGTTCATAGTGCATAATACTCGGGTTTTCAAAATTGAAACAAAAAATTGGACTCATGATACTCATTAATCCAAACTTCATCCTATTTCTACAATTAAATTAATCTCATTGCTTAGTTACAGTCTCTTTTCTTCCTGGACAGTTGACGTCCAAAAACAATGAGTTCTTCTTAAATACAACTTGGATTTGGGGTGCAACAAGATTCTGCACAAGCCACAAATTCTCAACAATTAGATTACAACAATCGCGACGAGTCTTTAGTAAGTTTTTAATTTTACTTTTATGTTTCTGTTTTTTCTTTTTCTTTTGATTTATGTGCTTAACCTTGTGGGTGGTGAAGGATAAATTATATTTACTAACTGTTTTATGAGGATAAATCTATCTTTGCAAAAGTGAGAATAGCTCTGATCATGAAATATATTTTAAATTACTTTCTTAGAATAGAATATCAGAATTATCACTGGATATTTTTGTTTTTCTTTTCTACTTCTATGGTAGGTTGTTAGGTGGTTTATATTATGCGCGCAGTTTACCTACACTTTGCTCGTTTAATTGAATTCTACCATGGTTGTCAATCGATGTTGGCTAACATCTAATTTTTCTTGTTCTCGATAATAGTTGTGTCTAAGTTTTAAATATGTCCTTCAACCCCTTCTTACTATAATTTGTGGCTACTATATCAAATTGATGGTCATGTAGGATTGTTTGATGCAATGGATCGAAGTTGGATGTACAAGAAGAATTATCCTGGACGTCGTGAAATGACAAATGAGTTTATGAATGGTGTTAAACAGTTTGTAGAGTTTGCGTTGTCCCATACTACTAGCGCTCAAATTCGTTGCCCATGTTCCAAGTGTGCGAATGAGAAGTATCAACCACCAGAAACTGTTAAATCACATTTATACAAAAAAGGTTTCACTTCAGATTATTTTTGCTGGACTTGTCACGGAGAACCCATTGTCCAGACTTCACCAGGATTAGGTTCTTCTCCCTCCATCCAGAGCTTGCCATTACGGAAAGATTATGATTCTTTAAATCCACAACAAAGAATGGTGTTTGATGTAGGAGGGCCAAGTTTTGTTCCATTTTGGGCCGAAGAAGAAAATCAAAATGCAGATCAGGGGAATGATGAAGACATTCCATCATCGAGCACACCGAATGTCTCCTCTAACGCTCAACCACCTATAGACGGACATGAAAATATTGGGTTATCAGAAAGATTCTGGGATGTGTTAAAAGCTGCAGATGAACCACTTTGGAGTGGTTGTGAAAATGAAACTCAGTTATCATCTGTGTCTGAACTACTTAAAATCAAAACTGATTTTAATTTGTCACAAAATTGCTATGACAGGATTTGCCAATGGGCAGGAAGATGCATGCCTCGGGACCACACATTTCAAGTGACTATTATTATACAATGAAGCTTGTGAGAGAACTGGGGTTATCGATGGAAAAATATGATATTTGTCCAGAAGGCTGCATGTTGTTTTGGAAGGATGATGCCAAAGAAGAGCGTTGTAAATTCTGCAACAGCGAAAGGTATAAAAGCAATCCAGGGAAAAAACTTGTTCCTCACAAACAACTGCGATATTTGCCTTTGATCCCCAGGTTACAAAGATTATTTGCATTACCGGGCACTGTTGCAGAAATGAGATGGCATGCAAGACGTGAAACAGATGAGGAGGGAATAATGAGTCATCCTTCTGATGGTGAAGCGTGGAAGCATTTTGATAAGATGCATCCTGACTTTGCAAGTGAGCCGCGTAATGTTCGTTTGTCATTGTGTGCAGGCGGATTTGCTCCTTTTGGTCAAACTGGAAAATCGTATTCATGTTGGCCCATAGTTGTGACTCCTTATAACCTTCCACCCTCCATGTGTTTGAAAAAGCCTTATATGTTTTTGTCGACTGTTGTTCCTGGTCCTCAGAATCCTAAGAAATTGATAGATGTGTGTCTGCAACCATTGATTGATGAATTTAAGTTGTTATGGGAGAAAGGGGTGCCCACATTTGATATCTCCCAGAAGCAGATTTTTACCATGCGAGCTGCACTATTATGGACTATAAATGACTTTCCAGCTTACGGAATGTTATCAGGATGGAGTACAGCCGGACTGATGGCTTGTCCGATATGTATGGAAGATACAAGGTCTTTTTGGTTGCCTCACAGCAGGAAACCTTGCTGGTTTGATTGTCACAGAAGATCATTACCAGAAGATCACCCTTTTCGTAAAAATAAGCAAGCTTTTATGAAAGACCGTGTTGAGAACTCCCCTGCTCCTCAACGATTATCAAGTGGGCAGATTTGGAATCGTGTCAAAGACATGCCAAGTATGACAGATGATCCTAAATCAACTATTGATGGATTTTTGACCCATCACAAATGGACCAAGCGCTCAATATTCTGGGATCTACCATATTGGAAGACACTTTTGATCCCTCATAATCTAGATGTCATGCATATAGAAAAAAATGTTTTTGATAATGTTTTCAATACGGTCATGGGTGTCAAGGGTAAGTCTAAGGACACACTACAAGCAAGGAAAGATTTGAAAGAATATTGCAACCGTCCAAGTTTGGCAGTTGAAAAGGATCATTCTGGTTCAATACCGAAAGCTGTCTATACACTCACAAAAAATCAGCAGAGAGAAGTTTGCAATTGGATAAAAACCTTGAAATTTCCAGATGGACATGCTTCGAATATTGGTCGATGTGTGCAACAAGATGAGTGTAAAATTATTGGAATGAAGAGTCACGACTGTCATGTATTCATGCAGAGATTGATTTCAGCGGCTTTTAAGGAATATGTGCCCGAGTGTGTATGGGGACCTCTTACCGAATTGAGTCGATTTTTCCAGTCAGTGTGTTCACCCACATTATCAGTTGCACAAATGGAAGAATGGGAAGCTGCTATTCCAGTTCTATTGTGCAAGTTAGAGAAAGTGTTTCCTCCCTCATTTTTTGACTCAATGGAACATGTGCTGATTCACTTACCCTATGAAGCTAAAGTTGGGTGAGCCGTACAATATCGTTCGATGTACCCCTTTGAGAGGTATCACATAAAATATTTGTTGTTTTAAATTTCCCTTTTTTTATCTTAATCTTATATTCTCGGTACTTCTATTCAGATTTTTATATCACTTGAAGAAAAAAATCACCAATAAAGCACACGTTGAAGCTTCAATTTGTTCTTCGTATCTCGTTGAAGAGATATCAATGCTAATGGAACAATACTCGGAATGTCGTGGTTCATCTAAAAGAAGGAGAAAAGAAACACAAGATCAAGGTTTAGCCGAAGACCAACTGGAACATTTCTCCATCTTTAATTTTCCCGGACGGGGAATTGGTAAATCAACATCTCGATGGCTTAATGATCGAAAAGAGAATCATGCAATTGAGACGTTTATTCTACTAAATTGTGATGCAGTTGAAGACTTTGTCAAGTATGCATTTCTAAACTCACTTATTACATTTTTTATTTATAATATCTATTTTTGACTAGCATCAACCAATCAACCTAATATGATATTTGATAATGAGCTTAACGGAGCTCGAGATGAAGACTATGATAAGTTATTCACTCATTGGTTTAAAAACTATGTAAGTATTATTATTATTATTACTATTATATGGTTTCATCAATGAGAAAGTTAAGTTATAAGTAATTTGGTCTCAGGTAAAAAATAAGTGTATAGATGATGCACTACTGAATAGCTTAGTTGTGGGCCCAAGTGCCTCTGTAAGTTTGTGGTCGGCTTATGAAGTTAATGGGTACACTTTCCATACATTACAACGAGGAGAAGGAAAATCTACTATGAATAGCGGAGTGTGGGTGAAAGGGTCATACTCGGAAGAAATAACATTTGATTTTTATGGGTTGCTCGAAGAAATAATACAAGTAGAGTATACAGGACTTCCCGCAAAACGTGTAGTGCTTTTCAAGTGTCGATGGTTTGATCCGGCTGGCGGGGTGCGTGTGAATAGGAAATATGATACTGTTGAGGTTAATCCTAAGGTACTATATAGAAAGGATGATCCTTTTATTCTGGCTAAACATGCTATTCAAGTATATTATGTGCCGTATGCTGGTGGTAGAGGAGATCGAGCTAAGTGGCGAGTTGTTTGTAAGACTAGAGCCAGAAGCAGAATTGAACATCGATGGATGGATATTCCGGAAGCATATCAACCAGATCGTGAAGTTGGAGGGGTGCTAAACGTTGATGACGTGCCTGTGGAAAACTTGAGAGATCCAAGCGGAGAAGCAATTGATGTGGAAGACGAGTTATTAGATGATGATAATGTGGGCTTGCACGAATATGATGAAGAAACAAGTATTTTTTCTAGTTCAGATGAAGATAAAGAAATTGATATAATTTCTAGCTCAGATGAAGATTTTATGTAGCATTTCAAAGTTAAAGCTACACAGACTAGTATTTTATTTACTTCTATTTTCTTGTTGTTTTGGTGTGAATTGTTCAAGTGATTTTGCAGGAAATTTATAGTTAGCTGATTTCTTTGGGGATCTTAGTGACATTAACACAGGTTTTGCCTCAGTTACGAGAACCTCCTTATAACTTTAAAAGTTGTCATAATGTTGTTTATGAGAAAATAAGTAGTGTTTACT
>NW_027368382.1:0-50320 GCF_046119375.1 Phyllobates terribilis | reverse complement strand
ATTGATTTTTGCCATTGAAAAACATGTTTTTTCATATACCAGAAATGTTTGAAGCTACTGACGGAATGAAAGGAGCTGGCATCTCACTCTCTTTGAATCTTCTTTATCATGCTAGGATTAGCAGGAAAAAGCAAAAAATTTCAGAATTGCACCTTGCAATGTGGAGATATTACTGTTTGTGCATTTACAATATTCATTGATTTTTGCCATTGAAAAACATGTTTTTCATATACCAGAAATGTTTGAAGCTACTGACTGAATGAAAGGAGCTGGCATCTCACTGTCTTTGAATCTTCTTTATCATGCTAGGATTAACAGGAAAAAGCAAAAAATTTCAGAATTGCACCTTGCAATGTGGAGATATTACTGTTTGTGCATTTACAATATTCATTGATTTTGCCATTGAAAAACGTCCAGAAATGTTTGAAGCTACTGACTGAATGAAAGGAGCTGGCATCTCACTCTCTTTGAATCTTCTTTATCATGCTAGGATAAGCAGGAAACAGCAAAAAATTTCAGAATTGCACCTTGCAATGTGGAGATATTACTGTTTGTGCATTTACAATATTCAATGATTTTTGCCATTGAAAAACATGTTTTTCATATACCAGAAATGTTTGAAGCTACTGACGGAATGAAAGGAGCTGGCATCTCACTCTCTTTGAATCTTCTTTATCATGCTAGGATTAGCAGGAAAAAGCAAAAAATTTCAGAATTGCACCTTGCAATGTGGAGATATTACTGTTTGTGCATTTACAATATTCATTGATTTTTGCCATTGAAAAACATGTTTTTCATATACCAGAAATGTTTGAAGCTACTGACTGAATGAAAGGAGCTGGCATCTCACTGTCTTTGAATCTTCTTTATCATGCTAGGATTAACAGGAAAAAGCAAAAAATTTCAGAATTGCACCTTGCAATGTGGAGATATTACTGTTTGTGCATTTACAATATTCATTGATTTTGCCATTGAAAAACGTCCAGAAATGTTTGAAGCTACTGACTGAATGAAAGGAGCTGGCATCTCACTCTCTTTGAATCTTCTTTATCATGCTAGGATTAGCAGGAAAAAGCAAAAAAATTTCAGAATTGCACCTTGCAATGTGGAGATATTACTGTTTGTGCATTTACAATATTCATTGATTTTTGCCATTGAAAAACATGTTTTTCATATACCAGAAATGTTTGAAGCTACTGACTGAATGAAAGGAGCTGGCATCTCACTCTCTTTGAATCTTCTTTATCATGCTAGGATAAGCAGGAAAAAGCAAAAAATTTCAGAATTGCACCTTGCAATGTGGAGATATTACTGTTTGTGCATTTACAATATTCATTGATTTTTGCCATTGAAAAACATGTTTTTCATATACCAGAAATGTTTGAAGCTACTGACTTGAATGAAAGGAGCTGGCATCTCACTCTCTTTGAATCTTCTTTATCATGCTAGGATTAACAGGAAAAAGCAAAAAATTTCAGAATTGCACCTTGCAATGTGGAGATATTACTGTTTGTGCATTTACAATATTCATTGATTTTTGCCATTGAAAAACGTCCAGAAATGTTTGAAGCTACTGACTGAATGAAAGGAGCTGGCATCTCACTCTCTTTGAATCTTCTTTATCATGCTAGGATTAGCAGGAAAAAGCAAAAAATTTCAGAATTGCACCTTGCAATGTGGAGATATTACTGTTTGTGCATTTACAATATTCATTGATTTTTGCCATTGAAAAACATGTTTTTCATATACCAGAAATGTTTGAAGCTACTGACGGAATGAAAGGAGCTGGCATCTCACTCTCTTTGAATCTTCTTTATCATGCTAGGATTAGCAGGAAAAAGCAAAAAATTTCAGAATTGCACCTTGCAATGTGGAGATATTACTGTTTGTGCATTTACAATATTCATTGATTTTTGCCATTGAAAAACATGTTTTTCATATACCAGAAATGTTTGAAGCTACTGACTGAATGAAAGGAGCTGGCATCTCACTGTCTTTGAATCTTCTTTATCATGCTAGGATTAACAGGAAAAAGCAAAAAATTTCAGAATTGCACCTTGCAATGTGGAGATATTACTGTTTGTGCATTTACAATATTCATTGATTTTGCCATTGAAAAACGTCCAGAAATGTTTGAAGCTACTGACTGAATGAAAGGAGCTGGCATCTCACTCTCTTTAAATCTTCTTTATCATGCTAGGATAAGCAGGAAAAAGCAAAAAAATTTCAGAATTGCACCTTGCAATGTGGAGATATTACTGTTTGTGCATTTACAATTTTCATTGATTTTTGCCATTGAAAAACATGTTTTTCATATACCAGAAATGTTTGAAGCTACTGACTGAATGAAAGGAGCTGGCATCTCACTCTCTTTGAATCTTCTTTATCATGCTAGGATAAGCAGGAAAAAGCAAAAAATTTCAGAATTGCACCTTGCAATGTGGAGATATTACTGTTTGTGCATTTACAATATTCATTGATTTTTGCCATTGAAAAACATGTTTTTCATATACCAGAAATGTTTGAAGCTACTGACTTGAATGAAAGGAGCTGGCATCTCACTCTCTTTGAATCTTCTTTATCATGCTAGGATTAACAGGAAAAAGCAAAAAATTTCAGAATTGCACCTTGCAATGTGGAGATATTACTGTTTGTGCATTTACAATATTCATTGATTTTTGCCATTGAAAAACGTCCAGAAATGTTTGAAGCTACTGACTGAATGAAAGGAGCTGGTATCTCACTCTCTTTGAATCTTCTTTATCATGCTAGGATTAGCAGGAAAAAGCAAAAAATTTCAGAATTGCACCTTGCAATGTGGAGATATTACTGTTTGTGCATTTACAATATTCATTGATTTTTGCCATTGAAAAACATGTTTTTCATATACAAGAAATGTTTGAAGCTACTGACTGAATGAAAGGAGCTGGCATCTCACTCTCTTTGAATCTTCTTTATCATGCTAGGATTAGCAGGAAAAAGCAAAAAATTTCAGAATTGCACCTTGCAATGTGGAGATATTACTGTTTGTGCATTTACAATATTCATTGATTTTTGCCATTGAAAAACGTCCAGAAATGTTTGAAGCTACTGACTGAATGAAATTAGCTGGCATCTCACTCTCTTTGAATCTTCTTTATCATGCTAGGATTAGCAGGAAAAAGCAAAAAATTTCAGAATTGCACCTTGCAATGTGGAGATATTACTGTTTGTGCATTTACAATATTCATTGATTTTGCCATTGAAAAACGTCCAGAAATGTTTGAAGCTACTGACTGAATGAAAGGAGCTGGCATCTCACTCTCTTTGAATCTTCTTTATCATGCTAGGATTAGCAGGAAAAAGCAAAAAATTTCAGAATTGCACCTTGCAATGTGGAGATATTACTGTTTGTGCATTTACAATATTCATTGATTTTTGCCATTGAAAAACATGTTTTTCATATACCAGAAATGTTTGAAGCTACTGACGGAATGAAAGGAGCTGGCATCTCACTCTCTTTGAATCTTCTTTATCATGCTAGGATTAGCAGGAAAAAGCAAAAAATTTCAGAATTGCACCTTGCAATGTGGAGATATTACTGTTTGTGCATTTACAATATTCATTGATTTTTGCCATTGAAAAACATGTTTTTCATATACCAGAAATGTTTGAAGCTACTGACTGAATGAAAGGAGCTGGCATCTCACTGTCTTTGAATCTTCTTTATCATGCTAGGATTAACAGGAAAAAGCAAAAAATTTCAGAATTGCACCTTGCAATGTGGAGATATTACTGTTTGTGCATTTACAATATTCATTGATTTTGCCATTGAAAAACGTCCAGAAATGTTTGAAGCTACTGACTGAATGAAAGGAGCTGGCATCTCACTCTCTTTGAATCTTCTTTATCATGCTAGGATAAGCAGGAAACAGCAAAAAATTTCAGAATTGCACCTTGCAATGTGGAGATATTACTGTTTGTGCATTTACAATATTCATTGATTTTTGCCATTGAAAAACATGTTTTTCATATACCAGAAATGTTTGAAGCTACTGACGGAATGAAAGGAGCTGGCATCTCACTCTCTTTGAATCTTCTTTATCATGCTAGGATTAGCAGGAAAAAGCAAAAAATTTCAGAATTGCACCTTGCAATGTGGAGATATTACTGTTTGTGCATTTACAATATTCATTGATTTTTGCCATTGAAAAACATGTTTTTCATATACCAGAAATGTTTGAAGCTACTGACTGAATGAAAGGAGCTGGCATCTCACTGTCTTTGAATCTTCTTTATCATGCTAGGATTAACAGGAAAAAGCAAAAAATTTCAGAATTGCACCTTGCAATGTGGAGATATTACTGTTTGTGCATTTACAATATTCATTGATTTTGCCATTGAAAAACGTCCAGAAATGTTTGAAGCTACTGACTGAATGAAAGGAGCTGGCATCTCACTCTCTTTGAATCTTCTTTATCATGCTAGGATTAGCAGGAAAAAGCAAAAAAATTTCAGAATTGCACCTTGCAATGTGGAGATATTACTGTTTGTGCATTTACAATATTCATTGATTTTTGCCATTGAAAAACATGTTTTTCATATACCAGAAATGTTTGAAGCTACTGACTGAATGAAAGGAGCTGGCATCTCACTCTCTTTGAATCTTCTTTATCATGCTAGGATAAGCAGGAAAAAGCAAAAAATTTCAGAATTGCACCTTGCAATGTGGAGATATTACTGTTTGTGCATTTACAATATTCATTGATTTTTGCCATTGAAAAACATGTTTTTCATATACCAGAAATGTTTGAAGCTACTGACTTGAATGAAAGGAGCTGGCATCTCACTCTCTTTGAATCTTCTTTATCATGCTAGGATTAACAGGAAAAAGCAAAAAATTTCAGAATTGCACCTTGCAATGTGGAGATATTACTGTTTGTGCATTTACAATATTCATTGATTTTTGCCATTGAAAAACGTCCAGAAATGTTTGAAGCTACTGACTGAATGAAAGGAGCTGGTATCTCACTCTCTTTGAATCTTCTTTATCATGCTAGGATTAGCAGGAAAAAGCAAAAAATTTCAGAATTGCACCTTGCAATGTGGAGATATTACTGTTTATGCATTTACAATATTCATTGATTTTTGCCATTGAAAAACATGTTTTTCATATACAAGAAATGTTTGAAGCTACTGACTGAATGAAAGGAGCTGGCATCTCACTCTCTTTGAATCTTCTTTATCATGCTAGGATTAGCAGGAAAAAGCAAAAAATTTCAGAATTGCACCTTGCAATGTGGAGATATTACTGTTTGTGCATTTACAATATTCATTGATTTTTGCCATTGAAAAACGTCCAGAAATGTTTGAAGCTACTGACTGAATGAAATTAGCTGGCATCTCACTCTCTTTGAATCTTCTTTATCATGCTAGGATTAGCAGGAAAAAGCAAAAAATTTCAGAATTGCACCTTGCAATGTGGAGATATTACTGTTTGTGCATTTACAATATTCATTGATTTTTGCCATTGAAAAACATGTTTTTCATATACCAGAAATGTTTGAAGCTACTGACTGAATGAAAGGAGCTGGCATCTCACTCTCTTTGAATCTTCTTTATCATGCTAGGATTAACAGGAAAAAGCAAAAAATTTCAGAATTGCACCTTGCAATGTGGAGATATTACTATTTGTGCATTTACAATATTCATTGATTTTTGCCATTGAAAAACGTCCAGAAATGTTTGAAGCTACTGACTGAATGAAAGGAGCTGGCATCTCACTCTCTTTGAATCTTCTTTATCATGCTAGGATTAGCAGGAAAAAGCAAAAAATTTCAGAATTGCACCTTGCAATGTGGAGATATTGCTGTTTGTGCATTTACAATATTCATTGATTTTTGCCATTGAAAAACATGTTTTTCATATACAAGAAATGTTTGAAGCTACTGACTGAATGAAAGGAGCTGGCATCTCACTCTCTTTGAATCTTCTTTATCATGCTAGGATTAGCAGGAAAAAGCAAAAAATTTCAGAATTGCACCTTGCAATGTGGAGATATTACTGTTTGTGCATTTACAATATTCATTGATTTTTGCCATTGAAAAACATGTTTTTCATATACCAGAAATGTTTGAAGCTACTGACTTGAATGAAAGGAGCTGGCATCTCACTCTCTTTGAATCTTCTTTATCATGCTAGGATTAACAGGAAAAAGCAAAAAATTTCAGAATTGCACCTTGCAATGTGGAGATATTACTGTTTGTGCATTTACAATATTCATTGATTTTTGCCATTGAAAAACGTCCAGAAATGTTTGAAGCTACTGACTGAATGAAAGGAGCTGGTATCTCACTCTCTTTGAATCTTCTTTATCATGCTAGGATTAGCAGGAAAAAGCAAAAAATTTCAGAATTGCACCTTGCAATGTGGAGATATTACTGTTTGTGCATTTACAATATTCATTGATTTTTGCCATTGAAAAACATGTTTTTCATATACAAGAAATGTTTGAAGCTACTGACTGAATGAAAGGAGCTGGCATCTCACTCTCTTTGAATCTTCTTTATCATGCTAGGATTAGCAGGAAAAAGCAAAAAATTTCAGAATTGCACCTTGCAATGTGGAGATATTACTGTTTGTGCATTTACAATATTCATTGATTTTTGCCATTGAAAAACGTCCAGAAATGTTTGAAGCTACTGACTGAATGAAATTAGCTGGCATCTCACTCTCTTTGAATCTTCTTTATCATGCTAGGATTAGCAGGAAAAAGCAAAAAATTTCAGAATTGCACCTTGCAATGTGGAGATATTACTGTTTGTGCATTTACAATATTCATTGATTTTGCCATTGAAAAACGTCCAGAAATGTTTGAAGCTACTGACTGAATGAAAGGAGCTGGCATCTCACTCTCTTTGAATCTTCTTTATCATGCTAGGATTAGCAGGAAAAAGCAAAAAATTTCAGAATTGCACCTTGCAATGTGGAGATATTACTGTTTGTGCATTTACAATATTCATTGATTTTTGCCATTGAAAAACATGTTTTTCATATACCAGAAATGTTTGAAGCTACTGACGGAATGAAAGGAGCTGGCATCTCACTCTCTTTGAATCTTCTTTATCATGCTAGGATTAGCAGGAAAAAGCAAAAAATTTCAGAATTGCACCTTGCAATGTGGAGATATTACTGTTTGTGCATTTACAATATTCATTGATTTTTGCCATTGAAAAACATGTTTTTCATATACAAGAAATGTTTGAAGCTACTGACTGAATGAAAGGAGCTGGCATCTCACTCTCTTTGAATCTTCTTTATCATGCTAGGATTAGCAGGAAAAAGCAAAAAATTTCAGAATTGCACCTTGCAATGTGGAGATATTACTGTTTGTGCATTTACAATATTCATTGATTTTTGCCATTGAAAAACGTCCAGAAATGTTTGAAGCTACTGACTGAATGAAATTAGCTGGCATCTCACTCTCTTTGAATCTTCTTTATCATGCTAGGATTAGCAGGAAAAAGCAAAAAATTTCAGAATTGCACCTTGCAATGTGGAGATATTACTGTTTGTGCATTTACAATATTCATTGATTTTGCCATTGAAAAACGTCCAGAAATGTTTGAAGCTACTGACTGAATGAAAGGAGCTGGCATCTCACTCTCTTTGAATCTTCTTTATCATGCTAGGATTAGCAGGAAAAAGCAAAAAATTTCAGAATTGCACCTTGCAATGTGGAGATATTACTGTTTGTGCATTTACAATATTCATTGATTTTTGCCATTGAAAAACATGTTTTTCATATACCAGAAATGTTTGAAGCTACTGACGGAATGAAAGGAGCTGGCATCTCACTCTCTTTGAATCTTCTTTATCATGCTAGGATTAGCAGGAAAAAGCAAAAAATTTCAGAATTGCACCTTGCAATGTGGAGATATTACTGTTTGTGCATTTACAATATTCATTGATTTTTGCCATTGAAAAACATGTTTTTCATATACCAGAAATGTTTGAAGCTACTGACTGAATGAAAGGAGCTGGCATCTCACTGTCTTTGAATCTTCTTTATCATGCTAGGATTAACAGGAAAAAGCAAAAAATTTCAGAATTGCACCTTGCAATGTGGAGATATTACTGTTTGTGCATTTACAATATTCATTGATTTTGCCATTGAAAAACGTCCAGAAATGTTTGAAGCTACTGACTGAATGAAAGGAGCTGGCATCTCACTCTCTTTGAATCTTCTTTATCATGCTAGGATAAGCAGGAAACAGCAAAAAATTTCAGAATTGCACCTTGCAATGTGGAGATATTACTGTTTGTGCATTTACAATATTCATTGATTTTTGCCATTGAAAAACATGTTTTTCATATACCAGAAATGTTTGAAGCTACTGACGGAATGAAAGGAGCTGGCATCTCACTCTCTTTGAATCTTCTTTATCATGCTAGGATTAGCAGGAAAAAGCAAAAAATTTCAGAATTGCACCTTGCAATGTGGAGATATTACTGTTTGTGCATTTACAATATTCATTGATTTTTGCCATTGAAAAACATGTTTTTCATATACCAGAAATGTTTGAAGCTACTGACTGAATGAAAGGAGCTGGCATCTCACTGTCTTTGAATCTTCTTTATCATGCTAGGATTAACAGGAAAAAGCAAAAAATTTCAGAATTGCACCTTGCAATGTGGAGATATTACTGTTTGTGCATTTACAATATTCATTGATTTTGCCATTGAAAAACGTCCAGAAATGTTTGAAGCTACTGACTGAATGAAAGGAGCTGGCATCTCACTCTCTTTGAATCTTCTTTATCATGCTAGGATTAGCAGGAAAAAGCAAAAAAATTTCAGAATTGCACCTTGCAATGTGGAGATATTACTGTTTGTGCATTTACAATATTCATTGATTTTTGCCATTGAAAAACATGTTTTTCATATACCAGAAATGTTTGAAGCTACTGACTGAATGAAAGGAGCTGGCATCTCACTCTCTTTGAATCTTCTTTATCATGCTAGGATAAGCAGGAAAAAGCAAAAAATTTCAGAATTGCACCTTGCAATGTGGAGATATTACTGTTTGTGCATTTACAATATTCATTGATTTTTGCCATTGAAAAACATGTTTTTCATATACCAGAAATGTTTGAAGCTACTGACTTGAATGAAAGGAGCTGGCATCTCACTCTCTTTGAATCTTCTTTATCATGCTAGGATTAACAGGAAAAAGCAAAAAATTTCAGAATTGCACCTTGCAATGTGGAGATATTACTGTTTGTGCATTTACAATATTCATTGATTTTTGCCATTGAAAAACGTCCAGAAATGTTTGAAGCTACTGACTGAATGAAAGGAGCTGGTATCTCACTCTCTTTGAATCTTCTTTATCATGCTAGGATTAGCAGGAAAAAGCAAAAAATTTCAGAATTGCACCTTGCAATGTGGAGATATTACTGTTTATGCATTTACAATATTCATTGATTTTTGCCATTGAAAAACATGTTTTTCATATACAAGAAATGTTTGAAGCTACTGACTGAATGAAAGGAGCTGGCATCTCACTCTCTTTGAATCTTCTTTATCATGCTAGGATTAGCAGGAAAAAGCAAAAAATTTCAGAATTGCACCTTGCAATGTGGAGATATTACTGTTTGTGCATTTACAATATTCATTGATTTTTGCCATTGAAAAACGTCCAGAAATGTTTGAAGCTACTGACTGAATGAAATTAGCTGGCATCTCACTCTCTTTGAATCTTCTTTATCATGGTAGGATTAGCAGGAAAAAGCAAAAAATTTCAGAATTGCACCTTGCAATGTGGAGATATTACTGTTTGTGCATTTACAATATTCATTGATTTTTGCCATTGAAAAACGTCCAGAAATGTTTGAAGCTACTGACTGAATGAAAGGAGCTGGCATCTTACTCTCTTTGAATCTTCTTTATCATGCTAGGATTAACAGGAAAAAGCTAAAAATTTCAGAATTGCACCTTGCAATGTGGAGATATTACTGTTTGTGCATTTACAATATTCATTGATTTTTGCCATTGAAAAACATGTTTTTCATATACCAGAAATGTTTGAAGCTACTGACTGAATGAAAGGAGCTGGCATCTCACTCTCTTTGAATCTTCTTTATCATGCTAGGATTAGCAGGAAAAAGCAAAAAATTTCAGAATTGCACCTTGCAATGTGGAGATATTACTGTTTGTGCATTTACAATATTCATTGATTTTTGCCATTGAAAAACATGTTTTTCATATACCAGAAATGTTTGAAGCTACTGACTGAATGAAAGGAGCTGGCATCTCACTCTCTTTGAATCTTCTTTATCATGCTAGGATTAGCAGGAAAAAGCAAAAAATTTCAGAATTGCACCTTGCAATGTGGAGATATTACTGTTTGTGCATTTACAATATTCATTGATTTTTGCCATTGAAAAACATGTTTTTCATATACCAGAAATGTTTGAAGCTACTGACTGAATGAAAGGAGCTGGCATCTCACTCTCTTTGAATCTTCTTTATCATGCTAGGATTAGCAGGAAAAAGCAAAATATTTCAGAATTGCACCTTGCAATGTGGAGATATTACTGTTTGTGCATTTACAATATTCATTGATTTTTGCCATTGAAAAACATGTTTTTCATATACCAGAAATGTTTGAAGCTACTGACTGAATGAAAGGAGCTGGCATCTCATTCTCTTTGAATCTTCTTTATCATGCTAGGATTAACAGGAAAAAACAAAAAATTTCAGAATTGCACCTTGCAATGTGGAGATATTACTGTTTGTGCATTTACAATATTCATTGATTTTTGCCATTGAAAAACATGTTTTTCATATACCAGAAATGTTTGAAGCTACTGACTGAATGAAAGGAGCTGGCATCTCACTCTCTTTGAATCTTCTTTATCATGCTAGGATTAACAGGAAAAAGCAAAAAATTTCAGAATTGCACCTTGCAATGTGGAGATATTACTGTTTGTGCATTTACAATATTCATTGATTTTTGCCATTGAAAAACGTCCAGAAATGTTTGAAGCTACTGACTGAATGAAAGGAGCTGGCATCTCACTCTCTTTGAATCTTCTTTATCATGCTAGGATTAGCAGGAAAAAGCAAAAAATTTCAGAATTGCACCTTGCAATGTGGAGATATTACTGTTTGTGCATTTACAATATTCATTGATTTTTGCCATTGAAAAACGTCCAGAAATGTTTGAAGCTACTGACTGAATGAAAGGAGCTGGCATCTCACTCTCTTTGAATCTTCTTTATCATGCTAGGATTAGCAGGAAAAAGCAAAAAATTTCAGAATTGCACCTTGCATTGTGGAGATATTACTGTTTGTGCATTTACAATATTCATTGATTTTTGCCATTGAAAAACATGTTTTTCATATACCAGAAATGTTTGAAGCTACTGACTGAATGAAAGGAGCTGGCATCTCACTCTCTTTGAATCTTCTTTATCATGCTAGGATTAGCAGGAAAAAGCAAAAAATTTCAGAATTGCACCTTGCAATGTGGAGATATTACTGTTTGTGCATTTACAATATTCATTGATTTTTGCCATTGAAAAACATGTTTTTCATATACCAGAAATGTTTGAAGCTACTGACTGAATGAAAGGAGCTGGCATCTCACTCTCTTTAAATCTT
Organism: Phyllobates terribilis; assembly: GCF_046119375.1. NCBI lineage: Eukaryota > Metazoa > Chordata > Amphibia > Anura > Dendrobatidae > Phyllobates > Phyllobates terribilis. The sequence goes on along the minus strand of NW_027368382.1, from coordinate 38,674 downwards.
CTTTATCATGCTAGGATTAGCAGGAAAAAGCAAAAAATTTCAGAATTGCACCTTGCAATGTGGAGATATTACTGTTTGTGCATTTACAATATTCATTGATTTTTGCCATTGAAAAACGTCCAGAAATGTTTGAAGCTACTGACTGAATGAAAGGAGCTGGCATCTCACTCTCTTTGAATCTTCTTTATCATGCTAGGATTAGCAGGAAAAAGCAAAAAAATTTCAGAATTGCACCTTGCAATGTGGAGATATTACTGTTTGTGCATTTACAATATTCATTGATTTTTGCCATTGAAAAACATGTTTTTCATATACCAGAAATGTTTGAAGCTACTGACTGAATGAAAGGAGCTGGCATCTCACTCTCTTTGAATCTTCTTTATCATGCTAGGATAAGCAGGAAAAAGCAAAAAATTTCAGAATTGCACCTTGCAATGTGGAGATATTACTGTTTGTGCATTTACAATATTCATTGATTTTTGCCATTGAAAAACATGTTTTTCATATACCAGAAATGTTTGAAGCTACTGACTTGAATGAAAGGAGCTGGCATCTCACTCTCTTTGAATCTTCTTTATCATGCTAGGATTAACAGGAAAAAGCAAAAAATTTCAGAATTGCACCTTGCAATGTGGAGATATTACTGTTTGTGCATTTACAATATTCATTGATTTTTGCCATTGAAAAACGTCCAGAAATGTTTGAAGCTACTGACTGAATGAAAGGAGCTGGTATCTCACTCTCTTTGAATCTTCTTTATCATGCTAGGATTAGCAGGAAAAAGCAAAAAATTTCAGAATTGCACCTTGCAATGTGGAGATATTACTGTTTATGCATTTACAATATTCATTGATTTTTGCCATTGAAAAACATGTTTTTCATATACAAGAAATGTTTGAAGCTACTGACTGAATGAAAGGAGCTGGCATCTCACTCTCTTTGAATCTTCTTTATCATGCTAGGATTAGCAGGAAAAAGCAAAAAATTTCAGAATTGCACCTTGCAATGTGGAGATATTACTGTTTGTGCATTTACAATATTCATTGATTTTTGCCATTGAAAAACGTCCAGAAATGTTTGAAGCTACTGACTGAATGAAAGGAGCTGGTATCTCACTCTCTTTGAATCTTCTTTATCATGCTAGGATTAGCAGGAAAAAGCAAAAAATTTCAGAATTGCACCTTGCAATGTGGAGATATTACTGTTTATGCATTTACAATATTCATTGATTTTTGCCATTGAAAAACATGTTTTTCATATACAAGAAATGTTTGAAGCTACTGACTGAATGAAAGGAGCTGGCATCTCACTCTCTTTGAATCTTCTTTATCATGCTAGGATTAGCAGGAAAAAGCAAAAAATTTCAGAATTGCACCTTGCAATGTGGAGATATTACTGTTTGTGCATTTACAATATTCATTGATTTTTGCCATTGAAAAACGTCCAGAAATGTTTGAAGCTACTGACTGAATGAAATTAGCTGGCATCTCACTCTCTTTGAATCTTCTTTATCATGCTAGGATTAGCAGGAAAAAGCAAAAAATTTCAGAATTGCACCTTGCAATGTGGAGATATTACTGTTTGTGCATTTACAATATTCATTGATTTTTGCCATTGAAAAACGTCCAGAAATGTTTGAAGCTACTGACTGAATGAAAGGAGCTGGCATCTCACTCTCTTTGAATCTTCTTTATCATGCTAGGATTAACAGGAAAAAGCTAAAAATTTCAGAATTGCACCTTGCAATGTGGAGATATTACTGTTTGTGCATTTACAATATTCATTGATTTTTGCCATTGAAAAACATGTTTTTCATATACCAGAAATGTTTGAAGCTACTGACTGAATGAAAGGAGCTGGCATCTCACTCTCTTTGAATCTTCTTTATCATGCTAGGATTAGCAGGAAAAAGCAAAAAATTTCAGAATTGCACCTTGCAATGTGGAGATATTACTGTTTGTGCATTTACAATATTCATTGATTTTTGCCATTGAAAAACATGTTTTTCATATACCAGAAATGTTTGAAGCTACTGACTGAATGAAAGGAGCTGGCATCTCACTCTCTTTGAATCTTCTTTATCATGCTAGGATTAGCAGGAAAAAGCAAAAAATTTCAGAATTGCACCTTGCAATGTGGAGATATTACTGTTTGTGCATTTACAATATTCATTGATTTTTGCCATTGAAAAACATGTTTTTCATATACCAGAAATGTTTGAAGCTACTGACTGAATGAAAGGAGCTGGCATCTCACTCTCTTTGAATCTTCTTTATCATGCTAGGATTAGCAGGAAAAAGCAAAAAATTTCAGAATTGCACCTTGCAATGTGGAGATATTACTGTTTGTGCATTTACAATATTCATTGATTTTTGCCATTGAAAAACGTCCAGAAATGTTTGAAGCTACTGACTGAATGAAATTAGCTGGCATCTCACTCTCTTTGAATCTTCTTTATCATGGTAGGATTAGCAGGAAAAAGCAAAAAATTTCAGAATTGCACCTTGCAATGTGGAGATATTACTGTTTGTGCATTTACAATATTCATTGATTTTTGCCATTGAAAAACGTCCAGAAATGTTTGAAGCTACTGACTGAATGAAAGGAGCTGGCATCTTACTCTCTTTGAATCTTCTTTATCATGCTAGGATTAACAGGAAAAAGCTAAAAATTTCAGAATTGCACCTTGCAATGTGGAGATATTACTGTTTGTGCATTTACAATATTCATTGATTTTTGCCATTGAAAAACATGTTTTTCATATACCAGAAATGTTTGAAGCTACTGACTGAATGAAAGGAGCTGGCATCTCACTCTCTTTGAATCTTCTTTATCATGCTAGGATTAGCAGGAAAAAGCAAAAAATTTCAGAATTGCACCTTGCAATGTGGAGATATTACTGTTTGTGCATTTACAATATTCATTGATTTTTGCCATTGAAAAACATGTTTTTCATATACCAGAAATGTTTGAAGCTACTGACTGAATGAAAGGAGCTGGCATCTCACTCTCTTTGAATCTTCTTTATCATGCTAGGATTAGCAGGAAAAAGCAAAAAATTTCAGAATTGCACCTTGCAATGTGGAGATATTACTGTTTGTGCATTTACAATATTCATTGATTTTTGCCATTGAAAAACATGTTTTTCATATACCAGAAATGTTTGAAGCTACTGACTGAATGAAAGGAGCTGGCATCTCACTCTCTTTGAATCTTCTTTATCATGCTAGGATTAGCAGGAAAAAGCAAAATATTTCAGAATTGCACCTTGCAATGTGGAGATATTACTGTTTGTGCATTTACAATATTCATTGATTTTTGCCATTGAAAAACATGTTTTTCATATACCAGAAATGTTTGAAGCTACTGACTGAATGAAAGGAGCTGGCATCTCATTCTCTTTGAATCTTCTTTATCATGCTAGGATTAACAGGAAAAAACAAAAAATTTCAGAATTGCACCTTGCAATGTGGAGATATTACTGTTTGTGCATTTACAATATTCATTGATTTTTGCCATTGAAAAACATGTTTTTCATATACCAGAAATGTTTGAAGCTACTGACTGAATGAAAGGAGCTGGCATCTCACTCTCTTTGAATCTTCTTTATCATGCTAGGATTAACAGGAAAAAGCAAAAAATTTCAGAATTGCACCTTGCAATGTGGAGATATTACTGTTTGTGCATTTACAATATTCATTGATTTTTGCCATTGAAAAACGTCCAGAAATGTTTGAAGCTACTGACTGAATGAAAGGAGCTGGCATCTCACTCTCTTTGAATCTTCTTTATCATGCTAGGATTAGCAGGAAAAAGCAAAAAATTTCAGAATTGCACCTTGCAATGTGGAGATATTACTGTTTGTGCATTTACAATATTCATTGATTTTTGCCATTGAAAAACGTCCAGAAATGTTTGAAGCTACTGACTGAATGAAAGGAGCTGGCATCTCACTCTCTTTGAATCTTCTTTATCATGCTAGGATTAGCAGGAAAAAGCAAAAAATTTCAGAATTGCACCTTGCATTGTGGAGATATTACTGTTTGTGCATTTACAATATTCATTGATTTTTGCCATTGAAAAACATGTTTTTCATATACCAGAAATGTTTGAAGCTACTGACTGAATGAAAGGAGCTGGCATCTCACTCTCTTTGAATCTTCTTTATCATGCTAGGATTAGCAGGAAAAAGCAAAAAATTTCAGAATTGCACCTTGCAATGTGGAGATATTACTGTTTGTGCATTTACAATATTCATTGATTTTTGCCATTGAAAAACATGTTTTTCATATACCAGAAATGTTTGAAGCTACTGACTGAATGAAAGGAGCTGGCATCTCACTCTCTTTAAATCTTCTTTATCATGCTAGGATTAGCAGGAAAAAGCAAAAAATTTCAGAATTGCACCTTGCAATGTGGAGATATTACTGTTTGTGCATTTACAATATTCATTGATTTTTGCCATTGAAAAACGTCCAGAAATGTTTGAAGCTACTGACTGAATGAAAGGAGCTGGCATCTCACTCTCTTTGAATCTTCTTTATCATGCTAGGATTAGCAGGAAAAAGCAAAAAAATTTCAGAATTGCACCTTGCAATGTGGAGATATTACTGTTTGTGCATTTACAATATTCATTGATTTTTGCCATTGAAAAACATGTTTTTCATATACCAGAAATGTTTGAAGCTACTGACTGAATGAAAGGAGCTGGCATCTCACTCTCTTTGAATCTTCTTTATCATGCTAGGATAAGCAGGAAAAAGCAAAAAATTTCAGAATTGCACCTTGCAATGTGGAGATATTACTGTTTGTGCATTTACAATATTCATTGATTTTTGCCATTGAAAAACATGTTTTTCATATACCAGAAATGTTTGAAGCTACTGACTTGAATGAAAGGAGCTGGCATCTCACTCTCTTTGAATCTTCTTTATCATGCTAGGATTAACAGGAAAAAGCAAAAAATTTCAGAATTGCACCTTGCAATGTGGAGATATTACTGTTTGTGCATTTACAATATTCATTGATTTTTGCCATTGAAAAACGTCCAGAAATGTTTGAAGCTACTGACTGAATGAAAGGAGCTGGTATCTCACTCTCTTTGAATCTTCTTTATCATGCTAGGATTAGCAGGAAAAAGCAAAAAATTTCAGAATTGCACCTTGCAATGTGGAGATATTACTGTTTATGCATTTACAATATTCATTGATTTTTGCCATTGAAAAACATGTTTTTCATATACAAGAAATGTTTGAAGCTACTGACTGAATGAAAGGAGCTGGCATCTCACTCTCTTTGAATCTTCTTTATCATGCTAGGATTAGCAGGAAAAAGCAAAAAATTTCAGAATTGCACCTTGCAATGTGGAGATATTACTGTTTGTGCATTTACAATATTCATTGATTTTTGCCATTGAAAAACGTCCAGAAATGTTTGAAGCTACTGACTGAATGAAAGGAGCTGGTATCTCACTCTCTTTGAATCTTCTTTATCATGCTAGGATTAGCAGGAAAAAGCAAAAAATTTCAGAATTGCACCTTGCAATGTGGAGATATTACTGTTTATGCATTTACAATATTCATTGATTTTTGCCATTGAAAAACATGTTTTTCATATACAAGAAATGTTTGAAGCTACTGACTGAATGAAAGGAGCTGGCATCTCACTCTCTTTGAATCTTCTTTATCATGCTAGGATTAGCAGGAAAAAGCAAAAAATTTCAGAATTGCACCTTGCAATGTGGAGATATTACTGTTTGTGCATTTACAATATTCATTGATTTTTGCCATTGAAAAACGTCCAGAAATGTTTGAAGCTACTGACTGAATGAAATTAGCTGGCATCTCACTCTCTTTGAATCTTCTTTATCATGCTAGGATTAGCAGGAAAAAGCAAAAAATTTCAGAATTGCACCTTGCAATGTGGAGATATTACTGTTTGTGCATTTACAATATTCATTGATTTTTGCCATTGAAAAACGTCCAGAAATGTTTGAAGCTACTGACTGAATGAAAGGAGCTGGCATCTCACTCTCTTTGAATCTTCTTTATCATGCTAGGATTAACAGGAAAAAGCTAAAAATTTCAGAATTGCACCTTGCAATGTGGAGATATTACTGTTTGTGCATTTACAATATTCATTGATTTTTGCCATTGAAAAACATGTTTTTCATATACCAGAAATGTTTGAAGCTACTGACTGAATGAAAGGAGCTGGCATCTCACTCTCTTTGAATCTTCTTTATCATGCTAGGATTAGCAGGAAAAAGCAAAAAATTTCAGAATTGCACCTTGCAATGTGGAGATATTACTGTTTGTGCATTTACAATATTCATTGATTTTTGCCATTGAAAAACATGTTTTTCATATACCAGAAATGTTTGAAGCTACTGACTGAATGAAAGGAGCTGGCATCTCACTCTCTTTGAATCTTCTTTATCATGCTAGGATTAGCAGGAAAAAGCAAAAAATTTCAGAATTGCACCTTGCAATGTGGAGATATTACTGTTTGTGCATTTACAATATTCATTGATTTTTGCCATTGAAAAACATGTTTTTCATATACCAGAAATGTTTGAAGCTACTGACTGAATGAAAGGAGCTGGCATCTCACTCTCTTTGAATCTTCTTTATCATGCTAGGATTAGCAGGAAAAAGCAAAATATTTCAGAATTGCACCTTGCAATGTGGAGATATTACTGTTTGTGCATTTACAATATTCATTGATTTTTGCCATTGAAAAACATGTTTTTCATATACCAGAAATGTTTGAAGCTACTGACTGAATGAAAGGAGCTGGCATCTCACTCTCTTTGAATCTTCTTTATCATGCTAGGATTAACAGGAAAAAACAAAAAATTTCAGAATTGCACCTTGCAATGTGGAGATATTACTGTTTGTGCATTTACAATATTCATTGATTTTTGCCATTGAAAAACATGTTTTTCATATACCAGAAATGTTTGAAGCTACTGACTGAATGAAAGGAGCTGGCATCTCACTCTCTTTGAATCTTCTTTATCATGCTAGGATTAACAGGAAAAAGCAAAAAATTTCAGAATTGCACCTTGCAATGTGGAGATATTACTGTTTGTGCATTTACAATATTCATTGATTTTTGCCATTGAAAAACGTCCAGAAATGTTTGAAGCTACTGACTGAATGAAAGGAGCTGGCATCTCACTCTCTTTGAATCTTCTTTATCATGCTAGGATTAGCAGGAAAAAGCAAAAAATTTCAGAATTGCACCTTGCAATGTGGAGATATTACTGTTTGTGCATTTACAATATTCATTGATTTTTGCCATTGAAAAACGTCCAGAAATGTTTGAAGCTACTGACTGAATGAAAGGAGCTGGCATCTCACTCTCTTTGAATCTTCTTTATCATGCTAGGATTAGCAGGAAAAAGCAAAAAATTTCAGAATTGCACCTTGCAATGTGGAGATATTACTGTTTGTGCATTTACAATATTCATTGATTTTTGCCATTGAAAATCATGTTTTTCATATACCAGAAATGTTTGAAGCTACTGACTGAATGAAAGGAGCTGGCATCTCACTCTCTTTGAATCTTCTTTATCATGCTAGGATTAGCAGGAAAAAGCAAAAAATTTCAGAATTGCACCTTGCAATGTGGAGATATTACTGTTTGTGCATTTACAATATTCATTGATTTTTGCCATTGAAAAACATGTTTTTCATATACCAGAAATGTTTGAAGCTACTGACTGAATGAAAGGAGCTGGCATCTCACTCTCTTTAAATCTTCTTTATCATGCTAGGATTAACAGGAAAAAGCAAAAAATTTCAGAATTGCACCTTGCAATGTGGAGATATTACTGTTTGTGCATTTACAATATTCATTGATTTTTGCCATTGAAAAACGTCCAGAAATGTTTGAAGCTACTGACTGAATGAAAGGAGCTGGCATCTCACTCTCTTTGAATCTTCTTTATCATGCTAGGATTAGCAGGAAAAAGCAAAAAATTTCAGAATTGCACCTTGCAATGCGGAGAAATTACTGTTTGTGCATTTACAATATTCATTGATTTTTGCCATTGAAAAACATCAATCATTTCTGGTATATGAATAACATGATATTTTTCAATGGCAAAAATCAATGAATTTTGTAAATGCACAAACAGTAATTTCTCCGCATTGCAAGGCGCAATTCTGAAATTTTTTGCTTTTTCCTGCTCCTCTTAGCATGATAAAGAAGATTCAAAGAGAGTGAGATGCCAGCTCCTTTCATTCAGTCAGTAGCTTCAATCATTTCTGGACATTTTTCAATGGCAAAAATCAATGAATATTGTAAATGCACAAACAGTAATTTCTCCGCATTGCAAGGTGCAATTCTGAAACTTTTTGCTTTCTCCTGCTCCTCTTAGCATGATAAAGAAGATTCAAAGAGAGTGAGATGCCAGCTCCTTTCATTCAGTCAGTAGCTTCAATCATTTCTGGACGTTTTTCAATGGCAAAAATCAATGAATATTGTAAATGCACAAACAGTAATTTCTCCGCATTGCAAGGTGCAATTCTGAAATTTTTTGCTTTTTCCTGCTCCTCTTAGCATGATAAAGAAGATTCAAAGAGAGTGAGATGCCAGCTCCTTTCATTCAGTCAGTACCTTCAATCATTTCTGGACGTTTTTCAATGGCAAAAATCAATGAATATTGTAAATGCACAAACAGTAATTTCTCCGCATTGCAAGGTGCAATTCTGAAATTTTTTGCTTTTTCCTGCTCCTCTTAGCATGATAAAGAAGATTCAAAGAGAGTGAGATGCCAGCTCCTTTCATTCAGTCAGTAGCTTCAAACATTTCTGGACGCTTTTCAATGGCAAAAATCAATGAATATTGTAAATGCACAAACTGTAATTTCTCCGCATTGCAAGGTGCAATTCTGAAATTTTTTGCTTTTTCCTGCTCCTCTTAGCATGATAAAGAAGATTCAAAGAGAGTGAGATGCCAGCTCCTTTCATTCAGTCAGTAGCTTCAATCATTTCTGGTATATGAATAACATGATGTTTTTCAATGGCAAAAATCAATGAATATTGTAAATGCACAAACAGTAATTTCTCCGCATTGCAAGGTGCAATTCTGAAATTTTTTGCTTTTTCCTGCTCCTCTTAGCATGATAAAGAAGATTCAAAGAGAGTGAGATGCCAGCTCCTTTCATTCAGTCAGTAGCTTCAATCATTTCTGGACGTTTTTCAATGGCAAAAATCAATGAATATTGTAAAAGCACAAACAGTAATTTCTCCGCATTGCAAGGTGCAATTCTGAAATTTTTTGCTTTTTCCTGCTCCTCTTAGCATGATAAAGAAGATTCAAAGAGAGTGAGATGCCAGCTCCTTTCATTCAGTCAGTAGCTTCAATCATTTCTGGACGTTTTTCAATGGCAAAAATCATTGAATATTGTAAATGCACAAACAGTAATTTCTCCGCATTGCAAGGTGCAATTCTGAAATTTTTTACTTTTTCCTGCTCCTCTTAGCATGATAAAGAAGATTCAAAGAGAGTGAGATGCCAGCTCCTTTCATTCAGTCAGTAGCTTCAATCATTTCTGGTATATGAATAACATGATGTTTTTCAATCGCAAAAATCAATGAATATTGTAAATGCACAAACAGTAATTTCTCCGCATTGCAAGGTGCAATTCTGAAATGTTTTGCTTTTTCCTGCTCCTCTTAGCATGATAAAGAAGATTCAAAGAGAGTGAGATGCCAGCTCCTTTCATTCAGTCAGTAGCTTCAATCATTTCTGGACGTTTTTCAATGGCAAAAATCAATGAATATTGTAAATGCACAAACAGTAATTTCTCCGCATTGCATGGTGCAATTCTGAAATTTTTTGCTTTTTCCTGCTCCTCTTAGCATGACAAAGAAGATTCAAAGAGAGTGAGATGCCAGATCCTTTCCTTCAGTCAGTAGCTTCAATCATTTCTGGTATATGAATAACATGATGTTTTTCAATGGCAAAAATCAATGAATTTTGTAAATGCACAAACAGTAATTTCTCCGCATTGCAAGGCGCAATTCTGAAATTTTTTGCTTTTTCCTGCTCCTCTTAGCATGATAAAGAAGATTCAAAGAGAGTGAGATGCCAGCTCCTTTCATTCAGTCAGTAGCTTCAATCATTTCTGGACATTTTTCAATGGCAAAAATCAATGAATATTGTAAATGCACAAACAGTAATTTCTCCGCATTGCAAGGTGCAATTCTGAAATTTTTTGCTTTTTCCTGCTCCTCTTAGCATGATAAAGAAGATTCAAAGAGAGTGAGATGCCAGCTCCTTTCATTCAGTCAGTAGCTTCAATCATTTCTGGACGTTTTTCAATGGCAAAAATCAATGAATATTGCAAATGCACAAACAGTAATTTCTCCGCATTGCAAGGTGCAATTCTGAAATTTTTTGCTTTTTCCTGCTCCTCTTAGCATGATAAAGAAGATTCAAAGAGAGTGAGATGCCAGCTCCTTTCATTCAGTCAGTAGCTTCAATCATTTCTGGACGTTTTTCAATGGCAAAAATCAATGAATATTGTAAATGCACAAACTGCAATTTCTCCGCATTGCAAGGTGCAATTCTGAAATTTTTTCCTTTTTCCTGCTCCTCTTAGCATGATAAAGCAGATTCAAAGAGAGTTAGATGCCAGCTCCTTTCATTCAGTCAGTAGCTTCAATCATTTCTGGTATATGAATAACATGATGTTTTTCAATGGCAAAAATCAATGAATATTGTAAATGCACAAACAGTAATTTCTCCGCATTGCAAGGTGCAATTCTGAAATTTTTTGCTTTTTCCTGCTCCTCTTAGCATGATAAAGAAGATTCAAAGAGAGTGAGATGCCAGCTCCTTTCATTCAGTCAGTAGCTTCAATCATTTCTGGACGTTTTTCAATGGCAAAAATCATTGAATATTGTAAATGCACAAACAGTAATTTCTCCGCATTGCAAGGTGCAATTCTGAAATTTTTTACTTTTTCCTGCTCCTCTTAGCATGATAAAGAAGATTCAAAGAGAGTGAGATGCCAGCTCCTTTCATTCAGTCAGTAGCTTCAATCATTTCTGGTATATGAATAACATGATGTTTTTCAATCGCAAAAATCAATGAATATTGTAAATGCACAAACAGTAATTTCTCCGCATTGCAAGGTGCAATTCTGAAATGTTTTGCTTTTTCCTGCTCCTCTTAGCATGATAAAGAAGATTCAAAGAGAGTGAGATGCCAGCTCCTTTCATTCAGTCAGTAGCTTCAATCATTTCTGGACGTTTTTCAATGGCAAAAATCAATGAATATTGTAAGTGCACAAACAGTAATTTCTCCGCATTGCAAGGTGCAATTCTGAAATTTTTTGCTTTTTCCTGCTCCTCTTAGCATGACAAAGAAGATTCAAAGAGAGTGAGATGCCAGATCCTTTCCTTCAGTCAGTAGCTTCAATCATTTCTGGTATATGAATAACATGATGTTTTTCAATGGCAAAAATCAATGAATTTTGTAAATGCACAAACAGTAATTTCTCCGCATTGCAAGGCGCAATTCTGAAATTTTTTGCTTTTTCCTGCTCCTCTTAGCATGATAAAGAAGATTCAAAGAGAGTGAGATGCCAGCTCCTTTCATTCAGTCAGTAGCTTCAATCATTTCTGGACATTTTTCAATGGCAAAAATCAATGAATATTGTAAATGCACAAACAGTAATTTCTCCGCATTGCAAGGTGCAATTCTGAAATTTTTTGCTTTTTCCTGCTCCTCTTAGCATGATAAAGAAGATTCAAAGAGAGTGAGATGCCAGCTCCTTTCATTCAGTCAGTAGCTTCAATCATTTCTGGACGTTTTTCAATGGCAAAAATCAATGAATATTGTAAATGCACAAACAGTAATTTCTCCGCATTGCAAGGTGCAATTCTGAAATTTTTTGCTTTTTCCTGCTCCTCTTAGCATGATAAAGAAGATTCAAAGAGAGTGAGATGCCAGCTCCTTTCATTCAGTCAGTAGCTTCAATCATTTCTGGACGTTTTTCAATGGCAAAAATCAATGAATATTGTAAATGCACAAACTGCAATTTCTCCGCATTGCAAGGTGCAATTCTGAAATTTTTTGCTTTTTCCTGCTCCTCTTAGCATGATAAAGAAGATTCAAAGAGAGTGAGATGCCAGCTCCTTTCATTCAGTCAGTAGCTTCAATCATTTCTGGTATATGAATAACATGATGTTTTTCAATGGCAAAAATCAATGAATATTGTAAATGCACAAACAGTAATTTCTCCGCATTGCAAGGTGCAATTCTGAAATTTTTTGCTTTTTCCTGCTCCTCTTAGCATGATAAAGAAGATTCAAAGAGAGTGAGATGCCAGCTCCTTTCATTCAGTCAGTAGCTTCAATCATTTCTGGACGTTTTTCAATGGCAAAAATCAATGAATATTGTAAATGCACAAACTGCAATTTCTCCGCATTGCAAGGTGCAATTCTGAAATTTTTTGCTTTTTCCTGCTCCTCTTAGCATGATAAAGAAGATTCAAAGAGAGTGAGATGCCAGCTCCTTTCATTCAGTCAGTAGCTTCAATCATTTCTGGACGTTTTTCAATGGCAAAAATCAATGAATATTGTAAATGCACAAACTATAATTTCTCCGCATTGCAAGGTGCAATTCTGAAATTTTTTGCTTTTTCCTGCTCCTCTTAGCATGATAAAGAAGATTCAAAGAGAGTGAGATGCCAGCTCCTTTCATTCAGTCAGTAGCTTCAATCATTTCTGGTATATGAATAACATGATGTTTTTCAATAGCAAAAATCAATGAATATTGTAAATGCACAAACAGTAATTTCTCCGCATTGCAAGGTGCAATTCTGAAATTTTTTGCTTTTTCCTGCTCCTCTTAGCATGATAAAGAAGATTCAAAGAGAGTGAGATGCCAGCTCCTTTCATTCAGTCAGTAGCTTCAATCATTTCTGGACGTTTTTCAATGGCAAAAATCAATGAATATTGTAAATGCACAAACAGTAATTTCTCCGCATTGCAAGGTGCAATTCTGAAATTTTTTGCTTTTTCCTGCTCCTCTTAGCATGATAAACAAGATTCAAAGAGAGTGAGATGCCAGCTCCTTTCATTCAGTCAGTAGCTTCAATCATTTCTGGACGTTTTTCAATGGCAAAAATCATTGAATATTGTAAATGCACAAACAGTAATTTCTCCGCATTGCAAGGTGCAATTCTGAAATTTTTTGCTTTTTCCTGCTCCTCTTAGCATGATAAAGAAGATTCAAAGAGAGTGAGATGCCAGCTCCTTTCATTCAGTCAGTAGCTTCAAACATTTCTGGTATATGAATAACATGATGTTTTTCAATGGCAAAAATCAATGAATATTGTAAATGCAAAAACAGTAATTTCTCCGCATTGCAAGGTGCAATTCTGAAATTTTTTGCTTTTTCCTGCTACTCTTAGCATGATAAAGAAGATTCAAAGAGAGTGAGATGCCAGCTCCTTTCGTTCAGTCAGTAGCTTCAATCATTTCTGGACGTTTTTCAATGGCAAAAATCATTGAATATTATAAATGCACAAACAGTAATTTCTCCACATTGCAAGGTGCAATTCTGAAATTTTTTACTTTTTCCTGCTCCTCTTAGCATGATAAAGAAGATTCAAAGAGAGTGAGATGCCAGCTCCTTTCATTCAGTCAGTAGCTTCAATCATTTCTGGTATATGAATAACATGATGTTTTTCAATGGCAAAAATCAATGAATATTGTAAATGCACAAACAGTAATTTCTCCGCATTGCAAGGTGCAATTCTGAAATTTTTTGCTTTTTCCTGCTCCTCTTAGCATGATAAAGAAGATTCAAAGAGAGTGAGATGCCAGCTCCTTTCATTCAGTCAGTAGCTTCAATCATTTCTGGACGTTTTTCAATGGCAAAAATCAATGAATATTGTAAATGCACAAACAGTAATTTCTCCGCATTGCAAGGTGCAATTCTGAAATTTTTTGCTTTTTCCTGCTCCTCTTAGCATGATAAAGAAGATTCAAAGAGAGTGAGATGCCAGCTCCTTTCATTCAGTCAGTAGCTTCAATCATTTCTGGACGTTTTTCAATGGCAAAAATCAATGAATATTGCAAATGCACAAACAGTAATTTCTCCGCATTGCAAGGTGCAATTCTGAAATTTTTTGCTTTTTCCTGCTCCTCTTAGCATGATAAAGAAGATTCAAAGAGAGTGAGATGCCAGCTCCTTTCATTCAGTCAGTAGCTTCAATCATTTCTGGACGTTTTTCAATGGCAAAAATCAATGAATATTGTAAATGCACAAACTGCAATTTCTCCGCATTGCAAGGTGCAATTCTGAAATTTTTTCCTTTTTCCTGCTCCTCTTAGCATGATAAAGAAGATTCAAAGAGAGTGAGATGCCAGCTCCTTTCATTCAGTCAGTAGCTTCAATCATTTCTGGTATATGAATAACATGATGTTTTTCAATGGCAAAAATCAATGAATATTGTAAATGCACAAACAGTAATTTCTCCGCATTGCAAGGTGCAATTCTGAAATTTTTTGCTTTTTCCTGCTCCTCTTAGCATGATAAAGAAGATTCAAAGAGAGTGAGATGCCAGCTCCTTTCATTCAGTCAGTAGCTTCAATCATTTCTGGACGTTTTTCAATGGCAAAAATCATTGAATATTGTAAATGCACAAACAGTAATTTCTCCGCATTGCAAGGTGCAATTCTGAAATTTTTTACTTTTTCCTGCTCCTCTTAGCATGATAAAGAAGATTCAAAGAGAGTGAGATGCCAGCTCCTTTCATTCAGTCAGTAGCTTCAATCATTTCTGGTATATGAATAACATGATGTTTTTCAATCGCAAAAATCAATGAATATTGTAAATGCACAAACAGTAATTTCTCCGCATTGCAAGGTGCAATTCTGAAATGTTTTGCTTTTTCCTGCTCCTCTTAGCATGATAAAGAAGATTCAAAGAGAGTGAGATGCCAGCTCCTTTCATTCAGTCAGTAGCTTCAATCATTTCTGGACGTTTTTCAATGGCAAAAATCAATGAATATTGTAAGTGCACAAACAGTAATTTCTCCGCATTGCAAGGTGCAATTCTGAAATTTTTTGCTTTTTCCTGCTCCTCTTAGCATGACAAAGAAGATTCAAAGAGAGTGAGATGCCAGATCCTTTCCTTCAGTCAGTAGCTTCAATCATTTCTGGTATATGAATAACATGATGTTTTTCAATGGCAAAAATCAATGAATTTTGTAAATGCACAAACAGTAATTTCTCCGCATTGCAAGGCGCAATTCTGAAATTTTTTGCTTTTTCCTGCTCCTCTTAGCATGATAAAGAAGATTCAAAGAGAGTGAGATGCCAGCTCCTTTCATTCAGTCAGTAGCTTCAATCATTTCTGGACATTTTTCAATGGCAAAAATCAATGAATATTGTAAATGCACAAACAGTAATTTCTCCGCATTGCAAGGTGCAATTCTGAAATTTTTTGCTTTTTCCTGCTCCTCTTAGCATGATAAAGAAGATTCAAAGAGAGTGAGATGCCAGCTCCTTTCATTCAGTCAGTAGCTTCAATCATTTCTGGACGTTTTTCAATGGCAAAAATCAATGAATATTGTAAATGCACAAACAGTAATTTCTCCGCATTGCAAGGTGCAATTCTGAAATTTTTTGCTTTTTCCTGCTCCTCTTAGCATGATAAAGAAGATTCAAAGAGAGTGAGATGCCAGCTCCTTTCATTCAGTCAGTAGCTTCAATCATTTCTGGACGTTTTTCAATGGCAAAAATCAATGAATATTGTAAATGCACAAACTGCAATTTCTCCGCATTGCAAGGTGCAATTCTGAAATTTTTTGCTTTTTCCTGCTCCTCTTAGCATGATAAAGAAGATTCAAAGAGAGTGAGATGCCAGCTCCTTTCATTCAGTCAGTAGCTTCAATCATTTCTGGTATATGAATAACATGATGTTTTTCAATGGCAAAAATCAATGAATATTGTAAATGCACAAACAGTAATTTCTCCGCATTGCAAGGTGCAATTCTGAAATTTTTTGCTTTTTCCTGCTCCTCTTAGCATGATAAAGAAGATTCAAAGAGAGTGAGATGCCAGCTCCTTTCATTCAGTCAGTAGCTTCAATCATTTCTGGACGTTTTTCAATGGCAAAAATCAATGAATATTGTAAATGCACAAACTGCAATTTCTCCGCATTGCAAGGTGCAATTCTGAAATTTTTTGCTTTTTCCTGCTCCTCTTAGCATGATAAAGAAGATTCAAAGAGAGTGAGATGCCAGCTCCTTTCATTCAGTCAGTAGCTTCAATCATTTCTGGACGTTTTTCAATGGCAAAAATCAATGAATATTGTAAATGCACAAACTATAATTTCTCCGCATTGCAAGGTGCAATTCTGAAATTTTTTGCTTTTTCCTGCTCCTCTTAGCATGATAAAGAAGATTCAAAGAGAGTGAGATGCCAGCTCCTTTCATTCAGTCAGTAGCTTCAATCATTTCTGGTATATGAATAACATGATGTTTTTCAATAGCAAAAATCAATGAATATTGTAAATGCACAAACAGTAATTTCTCCGCATTGCAAGGTGCAATTCTGAAATTTTTTGCTTTTTCCTGCTCCTCTTAGCATGATAAAGAAGATTCAAAGAGAGTGAGATGCCAGCTCCTTTCATTCAGTCAGTAGCTTCAATCATTTCTGGACGTTTTTCAATGGCAAAAATCAATGAATATTGTAAATGCACAAACAGTAATTTCTCCGCATTGCAAGGTGCAATTCTGAAATTTTTTGCTTTTTCCTGCTCCTCTTAGCATGATAAACAAGATTCAAAGAGAGTGAGATGCCAGCTCCTTTCATTCAGTCAGTAGCTTCAATCATTTCTGGACGTTTTTCAATGGCAAAAATCATTGAATATTGTAAATGCACAAACAGTAATTTCTCCGCATTGCAAGGTGCAATTCTGAAATTTTTTGCTTTTTCCTGCTCCTCTTAGCATGATAAAGAAGATTCAAAGAGAGTGAGATGCCAGCTCCTTTCATTCAGTCAGTAGCTTCAAACATTTCTGGTATATGAATAACATTATGTTTTTCAATGGCAAAAATCAATGAATATTGTAAATGCAAAAACAGTAATTTCTCCGCATTGCAAGGTGCAATTCTGAAATTTTTTGCTTTTTCCTGCTACTCTTAGCATGATAAAGAAGATTCAAAGAGAGTGAGATGCCAGCTCCTTTCGTTCAGTCAGTAGCTTCAATCATTTCTGGACGTTTTTCAATGGCAAAAATCATTGAATATTATAAATGCACAAACAGTAATTTCTCCACATTGCAAGGTGCAATTCTGAAATTTTTTACTTTTTCCTGCTCCTCTTAGCATGATAAAGAAGATTCAAAGAGAGTGAGATGCCAGCTCCTTTCATTCAGTCAGTAGCTTCAATCATTTCTGGTATATGAATAACATGATGTTTTTCAATGGCAAAAATCAATGAATATTGTAAATGCACAAACAGTAATTTCTCCGCATTGCAAGGTGCAATTCTGAAATTTTTTGCTTTTTCCTGCTCCTCTTAGCATGATAAAGAAGATTCAAAGAGAGTGAGATGCCAGCTCCTTTCATTCAGTCAGTAGCTTCAATCATTTCTGGACGTTTTTCAATGGCAAAAATCAATGAATATTGTAAATGCACAAACAGTAATTTCTCCGCATTGCAAGGTGCAATTCTGAAATTTTTTGCTTTTTCCTGCTCCTCTTAGCATGATAAAGAAGATTCAAAGAGAGTGAGATGCCAGCTCCTTTCATTCAGTCAGTAGCTTCAATCATTTCTGGACGTTTTTCAATGGCAAAAATCATTGAATATTGTAAATGCACAAACAGTAATTTCTCCGCATTGCAAGGTGCAATTCTGAAATTTTTTACTTTTTCCTGCTCCTCTTAGCATGATAAAGAAGATTCAAAGAGAGTGAGATGCCAGCTCCTTTCATTCAGTCAGTAGCTTCAATCATTTCTGGTATATGAATAACATGATGTTTTTCAATCGCAAAAATCAATGAATATTGTAAATGCACAAACAGTAATTTCTCCGCATTGCAAGGTGCAATTCTGAAATGTTTTGCTTTTTCCTGCTCCTCTTAGCATGATAAAGAAGATTCAAAGAGAGTGAGATGCCAGCTCCTTTCATTCAGTCAGTAGCTTCAATCATTTCTGGACGTTTTTCAATGGCAAAAATCAATGAATATTGTAAATGCACAAACAGTAATTTCTCCGCATTGCATGGTGCAATTCTGAAATTTTTTGCTTTTTCCTGCTCCTCTTAGCATGACAAAGAAGATTCAAAGAGAGTGAGATGCCAGATCCTTTCCTTCAGTCAGTAGCTTCAATCATTTCTGGTATATGAATAACATGATGTTTTTCAATGGCAAAAATCAATGAATTTTGTAAATGCACAAACAGTAATTTCTCCGCATTGCAAGGCGCAATTCTGAAATTTTTTGCTTTTTCCTGCTCCTCTTAGCATGATAAAGAAGATTCAAAGAGAGTGAGATGCCAGCTCCTTTCATTCAGTCAGTAGCTTCAATCATTTCTGGACATTTTTCAATGGCAAAAATCAATGAATATTGTAAATGCACAAACAGTAATTTCTCCGCATTGCAAGGTGCAATTCTGAAATTTTTTGCTTTTTCCTGCTCCTCTTAGCATGATAAAGAAGATTCAAAGAGAGTGAGATGCCAGCTCCTTTCATTCAGTCAGTAGCTTCAATCATTTCTGGACGTTTTTCAATGGCAAAAATCAATGAATATTGTAAATGCACAAACAGTAATTTCTCCGCATTGCAAGGTGCAATTCTGAAATTTTTTGCTTTTTCCTGCTCCTCTTAGCATGATAAAGAAGATTCAAAGAGAGTGAGATGCCAGCTCCTTTCATTCAGTCAGTAGCTTCAATCATTTCTGGACGTTTTTCAATGGCAAAAATCAATGAATATTCTAAATGCACAAACTGCAATTTCTCCGCATTGCAAGGTGCAATTCTGAAATTTTTTCCTTTTTCCTGCTCCTCTTAGCATGATAAAGAAGATTCAAAGAGAGTGAGATGCCAGCTCCTTTCATTCAGTCAGTAGCTTCAATCATTTCTGGTATATGAATAACATGATGTTTTTCAATGGCAAAAATCAATGAATATTGTAAATGCACAAACAGTAATTTCTCCGCATTGCAAGGTGCAATTCTGAAATTTTTTGCTTTTTCCTGCTCCTCTTAGCATGATAAAGAAGATTCAAAGAGAGTGAGATGCCAGCTCCTTTCATTCAGTCAGTAGCTTCAATCATTTCTGGACGTTTTTCAATGGCAAAAATCATTGAATATTGTAAATGCACAAACAGTAATTTCTCCGCATTGCAAGGTGCAATTCTGAAATTTTTTACTTTTTCCTGCTCCTCTTAGCATGATAAAGAAGATTCAAAGAGAGTGAGATGCCAGCTCCTTTCATTCAGTCAGTAGCTTCAATCATTTCTGGTATATGAATAACATGATGTTTTTCAATCGCAAAAATCAATGAATATTGTAAATGCACAAACAGTAATTTCTCCGCACTGCAAGGTGCAATTCTGAAATGTTTTGCTTTTTCCTGCTCCTCTTAGCATGATAAAGAAGATTCAAAGAGAGTGAGATGCCAGCTCCTTTCATTCAGTCAGTAGCTTCAATCATTTCTGGACGTTTTTCAATGGCAAAAATCAATGAATATTGTAAGTGCACAAACAGTAATTTCTCCGCATTGCAAGGTGCAATTCTGAAATTTTTTGCTTTTTCCTGCTCCTCTTAGCATGACAAAGAAGATTCAAAGAGAGTGAGATGCCAGATCCTTTCCTTCAGTCAGTAGCTTCAATCATTTCTGGTATATGAATAACATGATGTTTTTCAATGGCAAAAATCAATGAATTTTGTAAATGCACAAACAGTAATTTCTCCGCATTGCAAGGCGCAATTCTGAAATTTTTTGCTTTTTCCTGCTCCTCTTAGCATGATAAAGAAGATTCAAAGAGAGTGAGATGCCAGCTCCTTTCATTCAGTCAGTAGCTTCAATCATTTCTGGACATTTTTCAATGGCAAAAATCAATGAATATTGTAAATGCACAAACAGTAATTTCTCCGCATTGCAAGGTGCAATTCTGAAATTTTTTGCTTTTTCCTGCTCCTCTTAGCATGATAAAGAAGATTCAAAGAGAGTGAGATGCCAGCTCCTTTCATTCAGTCAGTAGCTTCAATCATTTCTGGACGTTTTTCAATGGCAAAAATCAATGAATATTGTAAATGCACAAACAGTAATTTCTCCGCATTGCAAGGTGCAATTCTGAAATGTTTTGCTTTTTCCTGCTCCTCTTAGCATGATAAAGAAGATTCAAAGAGAGTGAGATGCCAGCTCCTTTCATTCAGTCAGTAGCTTCAATTATTTCTGGACGTTTTTCAATGGCAAAAATCAATGAATATTGTAAATGCACAAACTGCAATTTCTCCGCATTGCAAGGTGCAATTCTGAAATTTTTTGCTTTTTCCTGCTCCTCTTAGCATGATAAAGAAGATTCAAAGAGAGTGAGATGCCAGCTCCTTTCATTCAGTCAGTAGCTTCAATCATTTCTGGTATATGAATAACATGATGTTTTTCAATGGCAAAAATCAATGAATATTGTAAATGCACAAACAGTAATTTCTCCGCATTGCAAGGTGCAATTCTGAAATTTTTTGCTTTTTCCTGCTCCTCTTAGCATGATAAAGAAGATTCAAAGAGAGTGAGATGCCAGCTCCTTTCATTCAGTCAGTAGCTTCAATCATTTCTGGACGTTTTTCAATGGCAAAAATCAATGAATATTGTAAATGCACAAACTGCAATTTCTCCGCATTGCAAGGTGCAATTCTGAAATTTTTTGCTTTTTCCTGCTCCTCTTAGCATGATAAAGAAGATTCAAAGAGAGTGAGATGCCAGCTCCTTTCATTCAGTCAGTAGCTTCAATCATTTCTGGTATATGAATAACATGATGTTTTTCAATAGCAAAAATCAATGAATATTGTAAATGCACAAACAGTAATTTCTCCGCATTGCAAGGAGCAATTCTGAAATTTTTTGCTTTTTCCTGCTCCTCTTAGCATGATAAAGAAGATTCAAAGAGAGTGAGATGCCAGCTCCTTTCATTCAGTCAGTAGCTTCAATCATTTCTGGACGTTTTTCAATGGCAAAAATCAATGAATATTGTAAATGCACAAACAGTAATTTCTCCGCATTGCAAGGTGCAATTCTGAAATTTTTTGCTTTTTCCTGCTCCTCTTAGCATGATAAAGAAGATTCAAAGAGAGTGAGATGCCAGCTCCTTTCCTTCAGTCAGTAGCTTCAATCATTTCTGGTATATGAATAACATGATGTTTTTCAATGGCAAAAATCAATGAATTTTGTAAATGCACAAACAGTAATTTCTCCGCATTGCAAGGCGCAATTCTGAAATTTTTTGCTTTTTCCTGCTCCTCTTAGCATGATAAAGAAGATTCAAAGAGAGTGAGATGCCAGCTCCTTTCATTCAGTCAGTAGCTTCAATCATTTCTGGACATTTTTCAATGGCAAAAATCAATGAATATTGTAAATGCACAAACAGTAATTTCTCCGCATTGCAAGGTGCAATTCTGAAATTTTTTGCTTTTTCCTGCTCCTCTTAGCATGATAAAGAAGATTCAAAGAGAGTGAGATGCCAGCTCCTTTCATTCAGTCAGTAGCTTCAATCATTTCTGGACGTTTTTCAATGGCAAAAATCAATGAATATTGTAAATGCACAAACAGTAATTTCTCCGCATTGCAAGGTGCAATTCTGAAGTTTTTTGCTTTTTCCTGCTCCTCTTAGCATGATAAAGAAGATTCAAAGAGAGTGAGGTGCCAGCTCCTTTCATTCAGTCAGGAGCTTCAAACATTTCTGGTATATGAATAACATGTTTTTCAATGGCAAAAATCAATGAATATTGTAAATGCACAAACAGTAATTTCTCCGCATTGCAAGGTGCAATTCTGAAATTTTTTGCTTTTTCCTGCTCCTCTTAGCATGATAAAGAAGATTCAAAGAGAGTGAGATGCCAGCTCCTTTCATTCAGTCAGTAGCTTCAATCATTTCTGGACGTTTTTCAATGGCAAAAATCAATGAATATTGTAAATGCACAAACTGTAATTTCTCCGCATTGCAAGGTGCAATTCTGAAATTTTTTGCTTTTTCCTGCTCCTCTTAGCATGATAAAGAAGATTCAAAGAGAGTGAGATGCCAGCTCCTTTCATTCAGTCAGTAGCTTCAATCATTTCTGGACGTTTTTCAATGGCAAAAATCAACGAATATTGTAAATGCACAAACAGTAATTTCTCCGCATTGCAAGGTGCAATTCTGAAATTTTTTGCTTTTTCCTGCTCCTCTTAGCATGATAAAGAAGATTCAAAGAGAGTGAGATGCCAGCTCCTTTCATTCAGTCAGTAGCTTCAATCATTTCTGGACGTTTTTCAATGGCAAAAATCAATGAATATTGTAAATGCACAAACTGTAATATCTCCGCATTGCAAGGTGCAATTCTGAAATTTTTTGCTTTTTCCTGCTCCTCTTAGCATGATAAAGAAGATTCAAAGAGAGTGAGATGCCAGCTCCATTCATTGAGTCAGTAGCTTCAATCATTTCTGGACGTTTTTCAATGGCAAAAATCAATGAATATTGTAAATGCACAAACAGTAATTTCTCCGCATTGCAAGGTGCAATTCTGAAATTTTTTGCTTTTTCCTGCTCCTCTTAGAATGATAAAGAAGATTCAAAGAGAGTGAGATGCCAGCTCCTTTCATTCAGTCAGTACCTTCAATCATTTCTGGACGTTTTTCAATGGCAAAAATCAATGAATATTGTAAATGCACAAACAGTAATTTCTCCGCATTGCAAGGTGCAATTCTGAAATTTTTTGCTTTTTCCTGCTCCTCTTAGCATGATAAAGAAGATTCAAAGAGAGTGAGATGCCAGTTCCTTTCATTCAGTCAGTAGCTTCAAACATTTCTGGTATATGAATAACATGATGTTTTTCAATGGCAAAAATCAATGAATATTGTAAATGCACAAACAGTAATTTCTCCGCATTGCAAGGTGCAAGTCTGAAATTTTTTGCTTTTTCCTGCTCCTCTTAGCATGATAAAGAAGATTCAAAGAAAGTGAGATGCCAGCTCCTTTCATTCAGTCAGTAGCTTCAATCATTTCTGGACGTTTTTCAATGGCAAAAATCAATGAATATTGTAAATGCACAAACAGTAATTTCTCCGCATTGCAAGGTGCAATTCTGAAATTTTTTGCTTTTTCCTGCTCCTCTTAGCATGATAAAGAAGATTCAAAGAGAGTGAGATGCCAGCTCCTTTCCTTCAGTCAGTAGCTTCAATCATTTCTGGTATATGAATAACATGATGTTTTTCAATGGCAAAAATCAATGAATTTTGTAAATGCACAAACAGTAATTTCTCCGCATTGCATGCGCAATTCTGAAATTTTTTGCTTTTTCCTGCTCCTCTTAGCATGATAAAGAAGATTCAAAGAGAGTGAGATGCCAGCTCCTTTCATTCAGTCAGTAGCTTCAATCATTTCTGGACATTTTTCAATGGCAAAAATCAATGAATATTGTAAATGCACAAACAGTAATTTCTCCGCATTGCAAGGTGCAATTCTGAAATTTTTTGCTTTTTCCTGCTCCTCTTAGCATGATAAAGAAGATTCAAAGAGAGTGAGATGCCAGCTCCTTTCATTCAGTCAGTAGCTTCAATCATTTCTGGACGTTTTTCAATGGCAAAAATCAATGAATATTGTAAATGCACAAACAGTAATTTCTCCGCATTGCAAGGTGCAATTCTAAAATTTTTTGCTTTTTCCTGCTCCTCTTAGCATGATAAAGAAGATTCAAAGAGAGTGAGGTGCCAGCTCCTTTCATTCAGTCAGGAGCTTCAAACATTTCTGGTATATGAATAACATGTTTTTCAATGGCAAAAATCAATGAATATTGTAAATGCACAAACAGTAATTTCTCCGCATTGCAAGGTGCAATTCTGAAATTTTTTGCTTTTTCCTGCTCCTCTTAGCATGATAAAGAAGATTCAAAGAGAGTGAGATGCCAGCTCCTTTCATTCAGTCAGTAGCTTCAATCATTTCTGGACGTTTTTCAATGGCAAAAATCAATGAATATTGTAAATGCACAAACAGTAATTTCTCCGCATTGCAAGGTGCAATTCTGAAATTTTTTGCTTTTTCCTGCTCCTCTTAGCATGATAAAGAAGATTCAAAGAGAGTGAGATGCCAGCTCCTTTCATTCAGTCAGTAGCTTCAATCATTTCTGGACGTTTTTCAATGGCAAAAATCATTGAATATTGTAAATGCACAAACAGTAATTTCTCCGCATTGCAAGGTGCAATTCTGAAATTTTTTACTTTTTCCTGCTCCTCTTAGCATGATAAAGAAGATTCAAAGAGAGTGAGATGCCAGCTCCTTTCATTCAGTCAGTAGCTTCAATCATTTCTGGTATATGAATAACATGATGTTTTTCAATCGCAAAAATCAATGAATATTGTAAATGCACAAACAGTAATTTCTCCGCATTGCAAGGTGCAATTCTGAAATGTTTTGCTTTTTCCTGCTCCTCTTAGCATGATAAAGAAGATTCAAAGAGAGTGAGATGCCAGCTCCTTTCATTCAGTCAGTAGCTTCAATCATTTCTGGACGTTTTTCAATGGCAAAAATCAATGAATATTGTAAATGCACAAACAGTAATTTCTCCGCATTGCATGGTGCAATTCTGAAATTTTTTGCTTTTTCCTGCTCCTCTTAGCATGACAAAGAAGATTCAAAGAGAGTGAGATGCCAGATCCTTTCCTTCAGTCAGTAGCTTCAATCATTTCTGGTATATGAATAACATGATGTTTTTCAATGGCAAAAATCAATGAATTTTGTAAATGCACAAACAGTAATTTCTCCGCATTGCAAGGCGCAATTCTGAAATTTTTTGCTTTTTCCTGCTCCTCTTAGCATGATAAAGAAGATTCAAAGAGAGTGAGATGCCAGCTCCTTTCATTCAGTCAGTAGCTTCAATCATTTCTGGACATTTTTCAATGGCAAAAATCAATGAATATTGTAAATGCACAAACAGTAATTTCTCCGCATTGCAAGGTGCAATTCTGAAATTTTTTGCTTTTTCCTGCTCCTCTTAGCATGATAAAGAAGATTCAAAGAGAGTGAGATGCCAGCTCCTTTCATTCAGTCAGTAGCTTCAATCATTTCTGGACGTTTTTCAATGGCAAAAATCAATGAATATTGTAAATGCACAAACAGTAATTTCTCCGCATTGCAAGGTGCAATTCTGAAATTTTTTGCTTTTTCCTGCTCCTCTTAGCATGATAAAGAAGATTCAAAGAGAGTGAGATGCCAGCTCCTTTCATTCAGTCAGTAGCTTCAATCATTTCTGGACGTTTTTCAATGGCAAAAATCAATGAATATTGTAAATGCACAAACTGCAATTTCTCCGCATTGCAAGGTGCAATTCTGAAATTTTTTCCTTTTTCCTGCTCCTCTTAGCATGATAAAGAAGATTCAAAGAGAGTGAGATGCCAGCTCCTTTCATTCAGTCAGTAGCTTCAATCATTTCTGGTATATGAATAACATGATGTTTTTCAATGGCAAAAATCAATGAATATTGTAAATGCACAAACAGTAATTTCTCCGCATTGCAAGGTGCAATTCTGAAATTTTTTGCTTTTTCCTGCTCCTCTTAGCATGATAAAGAAGATTCAAAGAGAGTGAGATGCCAGCTCCTTTCATTCAGTCAGTAGCTTCAATCATTTCTGGACGTTTTTCAATGGCAAAAATCATTGAATATTGTAAATGCACAAACAGTAATTTCTCCGCATTGCAAGGTGCAATTCTGAAATTTTTTACTTTTTCCTGCTCCTCTTAGCATGATAAAGAAGATTCAAAGAGAGTGAGATGCCAGCTCCTTTCATTCAGTCAGTAGCTTCAATCATTTCTGGTATATGAATAACATGATGTTTTTCAATCGCAAAAATCAATGAATATTGTAAATGCACAAACAGTAATTTCTCCGCATTGCAAGGTGCAATTCTGAAATGTTTTGCTTTTTCCTGCTCCTCTTAGCATGATAAAGAAGATTCAAAGAGAGTGAGATGCCAGCTCCTTTCATTCAGTCAGTAGCTTCAATCATTTCTGGACGTTTTTCAATGGCAAAAATCAATGAATATTGTAATTGCACAAACAGTAATTTCTCCGCATTGCAAGGTGCAATTCTGAAATTTTTTGCTTTTTCCTGCTCCTCTTAGCATGACAAAGAAGATTCAAAGAGAGTGAGATGCCAGATCCTTTCCTTCAGTCAGTAGCTTCAATCATTTCTGGTATATGAATAACATGATGTTTTTCAATGGCAAAAATCAATGAATTTTGTAAATGCACAAACAGTAATTTCTCCGCATTGCAAGGCGCAATTCTGAAATTTTTTGCTTTTTCCTGCTCCTCTTAGCATGATAAAGAAGATTCAAAGAGAGTGAGATGCCAGCTCCTTTCATTCAGTCAGTAGCTTCAATCATTTCTGGACATTTTTCAATGGCAAAAATCAATGAATATTGTAAATGCACAAACAGTAATTTCTCCGCATTGCAAGGTGCAATTCTGAAATTTTTTGCTTTTTCCTGCTCCTCTTAGCATGATAAAGAAGATTCAAAGAGAGTGAGATGCCAGCTCCTTTCATTCAGTCAGTAGCTTCAATCATTTCTGGACGTTTTTCAATGGCAAAAATCAATGAATATTGTAAATGCACAAACAGTAATTTCTCCGCATTGCAAGGTGCAATTCTGAAATTTTTTGCTTTTTCCTGCTCCTCTTAGCATGATAAAGAAGATTCAAAGAGAGTGAGATGCCAGCTCCTTTCATTCAGTCAGTAGCTTCAATCATTTCTGGACGTTTTTCAATGGCAAAAATCAATGAATATTGTAAATGCACAAACTGCAATTTCTCCGCATTGCAAGGTGCAATTCTGAAATTTTTTGCTTTTTCCTGCTCCTCTTAGCATGATAAAGAAGATTCAAAGAGAGTGAGATGCCAGCTCCTTTCATTCAGTCAGTAGCTTCAATCATTTCTGGTATATGAATAACATGATGTTTTTCAATGGCAAAAATCAATGAATATTGTAAATGCACAAACAGTAATTTCTCCGCATTGCAAGGTGCAATTCTGAAATTTTTTGCTTTTTCCTGCTCCTCTTAGCATGATAAAGAAGATTCAAAGAGAGTGAGATGCCAGCTCCTTTCATTCAGTCAGTAGCTTCAATCATTTCTGGACATTTTTCAATGGCAAAAATCAATGAATATTGTAAATGCACAAACTGCAATTTCTCCGCATTGCAAGGTGCAATTCTGAAATTTTTTGCTTTTTCCTGCTCCTCTTAGCATGATAAAGAAGATTCAAAGAGAGTGAGATGCCAGCTCCTTTCATTCAGTCAGTAGCTTCAATCATTTCTGGTATATGAATAACATGATGTTTTTCAATAGCAAAAATCAATGAATATTGTAAATGCACAAACAGTAATTTCTCCGCATTGCAAGGTGCAATTCTGAAATTTTTGGCTTTTTCCTGCTCCTCTTAGCATGATAAAGAAGATTCAAAGAGAGTGAGATGCCAGCTCCTTTCATTCAGTCAGTAGCTTCAATCATTTCTGGACGTTTTTCAATGGCAAAAATCAATGAATATTGTAAATGCACAAACAGTAATTTCTCCGCATTGCAAGGTGCAATTCTGAAATTTTTTGCTTTTTCCTGCTCCTCTTAGCATGATAAACAAGATTCAAAGAGAGTGAGATGCCAGCTCCTTTCATTCAGTCAGTAGCTTCAATCATTTCTGGACGTTTTTCAATGGCAAAAATCATTGAATATTGTAAATGCACAAACAGTAATTTCTCCGCATTGCAAGGTGCAATTCTGAAATTTTTTACTTTTTCCTGCTCCTCTTAGCATGATAAAGAAGATTCAAAGAGAATGAGATGCCAGCTCCTTTCATTCAGTCAGTAGCTTCAATCATTTCTGGTATATGAATAACATGATGTTTTTCAATCGCAAAAATCAATGAATATTGTAAATGCACAAACAGTAATTTCTCCGCATTGCAAGGAGCAATTCTGAAATTTTTTGCTTTTTCCTGCTCCTCTTAGCATGATAAAGAAGATTCAAAGAGAGTGAGATGCCAGCTCCTTTCATTCAGTCAGTAGCTTCAATCATTTCTGGACGTTTTTCAATGGCAAAAATCAATGAATATTGTAAATGCACAAACAGTAATTTCTCCGCATTGCAAGGTGCAATTCTGAAATTTTTTGCTTTTTCCTGCTCCTCTTAGCATGATAAAGAAGATTCAAAGAGAGTGAGATGCCAGCTCCTTTCCTTCAGTCAGTAGCTTCAATCATTTCTGGTATATGAATAACATGATGTTTTTCAATGGCAAAAATCAATGAATTTTGTAAATGCACAAACAGTAATTTCTCCGCATTGCAAGGCGCAATTCTGAAATTTTTTGCTTTTTCCTGCTCCTCTTAGCATGATAAAGAAGATTCAAAGAGAGTGAGATGCCAGCTCCTTTCATTCAGTCAGTAGCTTCAATCATTTCTGGACATTTTTCAATGGCAAAAATCAATGAATATTGTAAATGCACAAACAGTAATTTCTCCGCATTGCAAGGTGCAATTCTGAAATTTTTTGCTTTTTCCTGCTCCTCTTAGCATGATAAAGAAGATTCAAAGAGAGTGAGATGCCAGCTCCTTTCATTCAGTCAGTAGCTTCAATCATTTCTGGACGTTTTTCAATGGCAAAAATCAATGAATATTGTAAATGCACAAACAGTAATTTCTCCGCATTGCAAGGTGCAATTCTGAAATTTTTTGCTTTTTCCTGCTCCTCTTAGCATGATAAAGAAGATTCAAAGAGAGTGAGGTGCCAGCTCCTTTCATTCAGTCAGGAGCTTCAAACATTTCTGGTATATGAATAACATGTTTTTCAATGGCAAAAATCAATGAATATTGTAAATGCACAAACAGTAATTTCTCCGCATTGCAAGGTGCAATTCTGAAATTTTTTGCTTTTTCCTGCTCCTCTTAGCATGATAAAGAAGATTCAAAGAGAGTGAGATGCCAGCTCCTTTCATTCAGTCAGTAGCTTCAATCATTTCTGGACGTTTTTCAATGGCAAAAATCAATGAATATTGTAAATGCACAAACTGTAATTTCTCCGCATTGCAAGGTGCAATTCTGAAATTTTTTGCTTTTTCCTGCTCCTCTTAGCATGATAAAGAAGATTCAAAGAGAGTGAGATGCCAGCTCCTTTCATTCAGTCAGTAGCTTCAATCATTTCTGGACGTTTTTCAATGGCAAAAATCAACGAATATTGTAAATGCACAAACAGTAATTTCTCCGCATTGCAAGGTGCAATTCTGAAATTTTTTGCTTTTTCCTGCTCCTCTTAGCATGATAAAGAAGATTCAAAGAGAGTGAGATGCCAGCTCCTTTCATTCAGTCAGTAGCTTCAATCATTTCTGGACGTTTTTCAATGGCAAAAATCAATGAATATTGTAAATGCACAAACTGTAATTTCTCCGCATTGCAAGGTGCAATTCTGAAATTTTTTGCTTTTTCCTGCTCCTCTTAGCATGATAAAGAAGATTCAAAGAGAGTGAGATGCCAGCTCCATTCATTGAGTCAGTAGCTTCAATCATTTCTGGACGTTTTTCAATGGCAAAAATCAATGAATATTGTAAATGCACAAACAGTAATTTCTCCGCATTGCAAGGTGCAATTCTGAAATTTTTTGCTTTTTCCTGCTCCTCTTAGAATGATAAAGAAGATTCAAAGAGAGTGAGATGCCAGCTCCTTTCATTCAGTCAGTACCTTCAATCATTTCTGGACGTTTTTCAATGGCAAAAATCAATGAATATTGTAAATGCACAAACAGTAATTTCTCCGCATTGCAAGGTGCAATTCTGAAATTTTTTGCTTTTTCCTGCTCCTCTTAGCATGATAAAGAAGATTCAAAGAGAGTGAGATGCCAGTTCCTTTCATTCAGTCAGTAGCTTCAAACATTTCTGGTATATGAATAACATGATGTTTTTCAATGGCAAAAATCAATGAATATTGTAAATGCACAAACAGTAATTTCTCCGCATTGCAAGGTGCAAGTCTGAAATTTTTTGCTTTTTCCTGCTCCTCTTAGCATGATAAAGAAGATTCAAAGAGAGTGAGATGCCAGCTCCTTTCATTCAGTCAGTAGCTTCAATCATTTCTGGACGTTTTTCAATGGCAAAAATCAATGAATATTGTAAATGCACAAACAGTAATTTCTCCGCATTGCAAGGTGCAATTCTGAAATTTTTTGCTTTTTCCTGCTCCTCTTAGCATGATAAAGAAGATTCAAAGAGAGTGAGATGCCAGCTCCTTTCCTTCAGTCAGTAGCTTCAATCATTTCTGGTATATGAATAACATGATGTTTTTCAATGGCAAAAATCAATGAATTTTGTAAATGCACAAACAGTAATTTCTCCGCATTGCAAGGCGCAATTCTGAAATTTTTTGCTTTTTCCTGCTCCTCTTAGCATGATAAAGAAGATTCAAAGAGAGTGAGATGCCAGCTCCTTTCATTCAGTCAGTAGCTTCAATCATTTCTGGACATTTTTCAATGGCAAAAATCAATGAATATTGTAAATGCACAAACAGTAATTTCTCCGCATTGCAAGGTGCAATTCTGAAATTTTTTGCTTTTTCCTGCTCCTCTTAGCATGATAAAGAAGATTCAAAGAGAGTGAGATGCCAGCTCCTTTCATTCAGTCAGTAGCTTCAATCATTTCTGGACGTTTTTCAATGGCAAAAATCAATGAATATTGTAAATGCACAAACAGTAATTTCTCCGCATTGCAAGGTGCAATTCTAAAATTTTTTGCTTTTTCCTGCTCCTCTTAGCATGATAAAGAAGATTCAAAGAGAGTGAGGTGCCAGCTCCTTTCATTCAGTCAGGAGCTTCAAACATTTCTGGTATATGAATAACATGTTTTTCAATGGCAAAAATCAATGAATATTGTAAATGCACAAACAGTAATTTCTCCGCATTGCAAGGTGCAATTCTGAAATTTTTTGCTTTTTCCTGCTCCTCTTAGCATGATAAAGAAGATTCAAAGAGAGTGAGATGCCAGCTCCTTTCATTCAGTCAGTAGCTTCAATCATTTCTGGACGTTTTTCAATGGCAAAAATCAATGAATATTGTAAATGCACAAACTGTAATTTCTCCGCATTGCAAGGTGCAATTCTGAAATTTTTTGCTTTTTCCTGCTCCTCTTAGCATGATAAAGAAGATTCAAAGAGAGTGAGATGCCAGCTCCTTTCATTCAGTCAGTAGCTTCAATCATTTCTGGACGTTTTTCAATGGCAAAAATCAACGAATATTGTAAATGCACAAACAGTAATTTCTCCGCATTGCAAGGTGCAATTCTGAAATTTTTTGCTTTTTCCTGCTCCTCTTAGCATGATAAAGAAGATTCAAAGAGAGTGAGATGCCAGCTCCTTTCATTCAGTCAGTAGCTTCAATCATTTCTGGACGCTTTTCAATGGCAAAAATCAATGAATATTGTAAATGCACAAACTGTAATTTCTCCGCATTGCAAGGTGCAATTCTGAAATTTTTTGCTTTTTCCTGCTCCTCTTAGCATGATAAAGAAGATTCAAAGAGAGTGAGATGCCAGCTCCTTTCATTCAGTCAGTAGCTTCAATCATTTCTGGTATATGAATAACATGATGTTTTTCAATAGCAAAAATCAATGAATATTGTAAATGTACAAACAGTAATTTCTCCGCATTGCAAGGTGCAATTCTGAAATTTTTGGCTTTTTCCTGCTCCTCTTAGCATGATAAAGAAGATTCAAAGAGAGTGAGATGCCAGCTCCTTTCATTCAGTCAGTAGCTTCAATCATTTCTGGACGTTTTTCAATGGCAAAAATCAATGAATATTGTAAATGCACAAACAGTAATTTCTCCGCATTGCAAGGTGCAATTCTGAAATTTTTTGCTTTTTCCTGCTCCTCTTAGCATGATAAAGAAGATTCAAAGAGAGTGAGATGCCAGCTCCTTTCATTCAGTCAGTAGCTTCAATCATTTCTGGACGTTTTTCAATGGCAAAAATCAATGAATATTGTAAATGCACAAACAGTAATTTCTCCGCATTGCAAGGTGCAATTCTGAAATTTTTTGCTTTTTCCTGCTCCTCTTAGCATGATAAAGAAGATTCAAAGAGAGTGAGATGCCAGCTCCTTTCATTCAGTCAGTAGCTTCAATCATTTCTGGACGTTTTTCAATGGCAAAAATCAATGAATATTGTAAATGCACAAACTGCAATTTCTCCGCATTGCAAGGTGCAATTCTGAAATTTTTTCCTTTTTCCTGCTCCTCTTAGCATGATAAAGAAGATTCAAAGAGAGTGAGATGCCAGCTCCTTTCATTCAGTCAGTAGCTTCAATCATTTCTGGTATATGAATAACATGATGTTTTTCAATGGCAAAAATCAATGAATATTGTAAATGCACAAACAGTAATTTCTCCGCATTGCAAGGTGCAATTCTGAAATTTTTTGCTTTTTCCTGCTCCTCTTAGCATGATAAAGAAGATTCAAAGAGAGTGAGATGCCAGCTCCTTTCATTCAGTCAGTAGCTTCAATCATTTCTGGACGTTTTTCAATGGCAAAAATCAATGAATATTGTAAATGCACAAACAGTAATTTCTCCGCATTGCAAGGTGCAATTCTGAAATTTTTTGCTTTTTCCTGCTCCTCTTAGCATGATAAAGAAGATTCAAAGAGAGTGAGATGCCAGCTCCTTTCATTCAGTCAGTAGCTTCAATCATTTCTGGACGTTTTTCAATGGCAAAAATCAATGAATATTGTAAATGCACAAACAGTAATTTCTCCGCATTGCAAGGTGCAATTCTGAAATTTTTTGCTTTTTCCTGCTCCTCTTAGCATGATAAAGAAGATTCAAAGAGAGTGAGATGCCAGCTCCTTTCATTCAGTCAGTAGCTTCAATCATTTCTGGACGTTTTTCAATGGCAAAAATCAATGAATATTGTAAATGCACAAACTGCAATTTCTCCGCATTGCAAGGTGCAATTCTGAAATTTTTTCCTTTTTCCTGCTCCTCTTAGCATGATAAAGAAGATTCAAAGAGAGTGAGATGCCAGCTCCTTTCATTCAGTCAGTAGCTTCAATCATTTCTGGTATATGAATAACATGATGTTTTTCAATGGCAAAAATCAATGAATATTGTAAATGCACAAACAGTAATTTCTCCGCATTGCAAGGTGCAATTCTGAAATTTTTTGCTTTTTCCTGCTCCTCTTAGCATGATAAAGAAGATTCAAAGAGAGTGAGATGCCAGCTCCTTTCATTCAGTCAGTAGCTTCAATCATTTCTGGACGTTTTTCAATGGCAAAAATCATTGAATATTGTAAATGCACAAACAGTAATTTCTCCGCATTGCAAGGTGCAATTCTGAAATTTTTTACTTTTTCCTGCTCCTCTTAGCATGATAAAGAAGATTCAAAGAGAGTGAGATGCCAGCTCCTTTCATTCAGTCAGTAGCTTCAATCATTTCTGGTATATGAATAACATGATGTTTTTCAATCGCAAAAATCAATGAATATTGTAAATGCACAAACAGTAATTTCTCCGCATTGCAAGGTGCAATTCTGAAATGTTTTGCTTTTTCCTGCTCCTCTTAGCATGATAAAGAAGATTCAAAGAGAGTGAGATGCCAGCTCCTTTCATTCAGTCAGTAGCTTCAATCATTTCTGGACGTTTTTCAATGGCAAAAATCAATGAATATTGTAATTGCACAAACAGTAATTTCTCCGCATTGCAAGGTGCAATTCTGAAATTTTTTGCTTTTTCCTGCTCCTCTTAGCATGACAAAGAAGATTCAAAGAGAGTGAGATGCCAGATCCTTTCCTTCAGTCAGTAGCTTCAATCATTTCTGGTATATGAATAACATGATGTTTTTCAATGGCAAAAATCAATGAATTTTGTAAATGCACAAACAGTAATTTCTCCGCATTGCAAGGCGCAATTCTGAAATTTTTTGCTTTTTCCTGCTCCTCTTAGCATGATAAAGAAGATTCAAAGAGAGTGAGATGCCAGCTCCTTTCATTCAGTCAGTAGCTTCAATCATTTCTGGACATTTTTCAATGGCAAAAATCAATGAATATTGTAAATGCACAAACAGTAATTTCTCCGCATTGCAAGGTGCAATTCTGAAATTTTTTGCTTTTTCCTGCTCCTCTTAGCA
Organism: Phyllobates terribilis; assembly: GCF_046119375.1. Taxonomy (NCBI): domain Eukaryota; kingdom Metazoa; phylum Chordata; class Amphibia; order Anura; family Dendrobatidae; genus Phyllobates; species Phyllobates terribilis. Next base: position 4,296 of record NW_027368382.1, on the reverse strand, counting down.
TGATAAAGAAGATTCAAAGAGAGTGAGATGCCAGCTCCTTTCATTCAGTCAGTAGCTTCAATCATTTCTGGACGTTTTTCAATGGCAAAAATCAATGAATATTGTAAATGCACAAACAGTAATTTCTCCGCATTGCAAGGTGCAATTCTGAAATTTTTTGCTTTTTCCTGCTCCTCTTAGCATGATAAAGAAGATTCAAAGAGAGTGAGATGCCAGCTCCTTTCATTCAGTCAGTAGCTTCAATCATTTCTGGACGTTTTTCAATGGCAAAAATCAATGAATATTGTAAATGCACAAACTGCAATTTCTCCGCATTGCAAGGTGCAATTCTGAAATTTTTTGCTTTTTCCTGCTCCTCTTAGCATGATAAAGAAGATTCAAAGAGAGTGAGATGCCAGCTCCTTTCATTCAGTCAGTAGCTTCAATCATTTCTGGTATATGAATAACATGATGTTTTTCAATGGCAAAAATCAATGAATATTGTAAATGCACAAACAGTAATTTCTCCGCATTGCAAGGTGCAATTCTGAAATTTTTTGCTTTTTCCTGCTCCTCTTAGCATGATAAAGAAGATTCAAAGAGAGTGAGATGCCAGCTCCTTTCATTCAGTCAGTAGCTTCAATCATTTCTGGACATTTTTCAATGGCAAAAATCAATGAATATTGTAAATGCACAAACTGCAATTTCTCCGCATTGCAAGGTGCAATTCTGAAATTTTTTGCTTTTTCCTGCTCCTCTTAGCATGATAAAGAAGATTCAAAGAGAGTGAGATGCCAGCTCCTTTCATTCAGTCAGTAGCTTCAATCATTTCTGGTATATGAATAACATGATGTTTTTCAATAGCAAAAATCAATGAATATTGTAAATGCACAAACAGTAATTTCTCCGCATTGCAAGGTGCAATTCTGAAATTTTTGGCTTTTTCCTGCTCCTCTTAGCATGATAAAGAAGATTCAAAGAGAGTGAGATGCCAGCTCCTTTCATTCAGTCAGTAGCTTCAATCATTTCTGGACGTTTTTCAATGGCAAAAATCAATGAATATTGTAAATGCACAAACAGTAATTTCTCCGCATTGCAAGGTGCAATTCTGAAATTTTTTGCTTTTTCCTGCTCCTCTTAGCATGATAAACAAGATTCAAAGAGAGTGAGATGCCAGCTCCTTTCATTCAGTCAGTAGCTTCAATCATTTCTGGACGTTTTTCAATGGCAAAAATCATTGAATATTGTAAATGCACAAACAGTAATTTCTCCGCATTGCAAGGTGCAATTCTGAAATTTTTTACTTTTTCCTGCTCCTCTTAGCATGATAAAGAAGATTCAAAGAGAATGAGATGCCAGCTCCTTTCATTCAGTCAGTAGCTTCAATCATTTCTGGTATATGAATAACATGATGTTTTTCAATCGCAAAAATCAATGAATATTGTAAATGCACAAACAGTAATTTCTCCGCATTGCAAGGAGCAATTCTGAAATTTTTTGCTTTTTCCTGCTCCTCTTAGCATGATAAAGAAGATTCAAAGAGAGTGAGATGCCAGCTCCTTTCATTCAGTCAGTAGCTTCAATCATTTCTGGACGTTTTTCAATGGCAAAAATCAATGAATATTGTAAATGCACAAACAGTAATTTCTCCGCATTGCAAGGTGCAATTCTGAAATTTTTTGCTTTTTCCTGCTCCTCTTAGCATGATAAAGAAGATTCAAAGAGAGTGAGATGCCAGCTCCTTTCCTTCAGTCAGTAGCTTCAATCATTTCTGGTATATGAATAACATGATGTTTTTCAATGGCAAAAATCAATGAATTTTGTAAATGCACAAACAGTAATTTCTCCGCATTGCAAGGCGCAATTCTGAAATTTTTTGCTTTTTCCTGCTCCTCTTAGCATGATAAAGAAGATTCAAAGAGAGTGAGATGCCAGCTCCTTTCATTCAGTCAGTAGCTTCAATCATTTCTGGACATTTTTCAATGGCAAAAATCAATGAATATTGTAAATGCACAAACAGTAATTTCTCCGCATTGCAAGGTGCAATTCTGAAATTTTTTGCTTTTTCCTGCTCCTCTTAGCATGATAAAGAAGATTCAAAGAGAGTGAGATGCCAGCTCCTTTCATTCAGTCAGTAGCTTCAATCATTTCTGGACGTTTTTCAATGGCAAAAATCAATGAATATTGTAAATGCACAAACAGTAATTTCTCCGCATTGCAAGGTGCAATTCTGAAATTTTTTGCTTTTTCCTGCTCCTCTTAGCATGATAAAGAAGATTCAAAGAGAGTGAGGTGCCAGCTCCTTTCATTCAGTCAGGAGCTTCAAACATTTCTGGTATATGAATAACATGTTTTTCAATGGCAAAAATCAATGAATATTGTAAATGCACAAACAGTAATTTCTCCGCATTGCAAGGTGCAATTCTGAAATTTTTTGCTTTTTACTGCTCCTCTTAGCATGATAAAGAAGATTCAAAGAGAGTGAGATGCCAGCTCCTTTCATTCAGTCAGTAGCTTCAATCATTTCTGGACGTTTTTCAATGGCAAAAATCAATGAATATTGTAAATGCACAAACTGTAATTTCTCCGCATTGCAAGGTGCAATTCTGAAATTTTTTGCTTTTTCCTGCTCCTCTTAGCATGATAAAGAAGATTCAAAGAGAGTGAGATGCCAGCTCCTTTCATTCAGTCAGTAGCTTCAATCATTTCTGGACGTTTTTCAATGGCAAAAATCAACGAATATTGTAAATGCACAAACAGTAATTTCTCCGCATTGCAAGGTGCAATTCTGAAATTTTTTGCTTTTTCCTGCTCCTCTTAGCATGATAAAGAAGATTCAAAGAGAGTGAGATGCCAGCTCCTTTCATTCAGTCAGTAGCTTCAATCATTTCTGGACGTTTTTCAATGGCAAAAATCAATGAATATTGTAAATGCACAAACTGTAATTTCTCCGCATTGCAAGGTGCAATTCTGAAATTTTTTGCTTTTTCCTGCTCCTCTTAGCATGATAAAGAAGATTCAAAGAGAGTGAGATGCCAGCTCCATTCATTGAGTCAGTAGCTTCAATCATTTCTGGACGTTTTTCAATGGCAAAAATCAATGAATATTGTAAATGCACAAACAGTAATTTCTCCGCATTGCAAGGTGCAATTCTGAAATTTTTTGCTTTTTCCTGCTCCTCTTAGAATGATAAAGAAGATTCAAAGAGAGTGAGATGCCAGCTCCTTTCATTCAGTCAGTACCTTCAATCATTTCTGGACGTTTTTCAATGGCAAAAATCAATGAATATTGTAAATGCACAAACAGTAATTTCTCCGCATTGCAAGGTGCAATTCTGAAATTTTTTGCTTTTTCCTGCTCCTCTTAGCATGATAAAGAAGATTCAAAGAGAGTGAGATGCCAGTTCCTTTCATTCAGTCAGTAGCTTCAAACATTTCTGGTATATGAATAACATGATGTTTTTCAATGGCAAAAATCAATGAATATTGTAAATGCACAAACAGTAATTTCTCCGCATTGCAAGGTGCAAGTCTGAAATTTTTTGCTTTTTCCTGCTCCTCTTAGCATGATAAAGAAGATTCAAAGAGAGTGAGATGCCAGCTCCTTTCATTCAGTCAGTAGCTTCAATCATTTCTGGACGTTTTTCAATGGCAAAAATCAATGAATATTGTAAATGCACAAACAGTAATTTCTCCGCATTGCAAGGTGCAATTCTGAAATTTTTTGCTTTTTCCTGCTCCTCTTAGCATGATAAAGAAGATTCAAAGAGAGTGAGATGCCAGCTCCTTTCCTTCAGTCAGTAGCTTCAATCATTTCTGGTATATGAATAACATGATGTTTTTCAATGGCAAAAATCAATGAATTTTGTAAATGCACAAACAGTAATTTCTCCGCATTGCAAGGCGCAATTCTGAAATTTTTTGCTTTTTCCTGCTCCTCTTAGCATGATAAAGAAGATTCAAAGAGAGTGAGATGCCAGCTCCTTTCATTCAGTCAGTAGCTTCAATCATTTCTGGACATTTTTCAATGGCAAAAATCAATGAATATTGTAAATGCACAAACAGTAATTTCTCCGCATTGCAAGGTGCAATTCTGAAATTTTTTGCTTTTTCCTGCTCCTCTTAGCATGATAAAGAAGATTCAAAGAGAGTGAGATGCCAGCTCCTTTCATTCAGTCAGTAGCTTCAATCATTTCTGGACGTTTTTCAATGGCAAAAATCAATGAATATTGTAAATGCACAAACAGTAATTTCTCCGCATTGCAAGGTGCAATTCTAAAATTTTTTGCTTTTTCCTGCTCCTCTTAGCATGATAAAG